>NC_057691.1:54475-159280 GCF_014466175.1 Vespula pensylvanica | reverse complement strand
TTTTAATGATATTGCATATTGCAATACGAGATAAGAAGCCAAAAAATAAAGGTTTATAAAATGTATGTCATAACAGAAATATAAATTATTGCGAAATAGAAAAATATATGGAACTATTATCAATAATGGTAAATGTAACAAAATTATTTTTTGCCGCCATTCGTCCGCAAAGGGTTAGTAGATACAACTACGATTATCTATATGAGTTTAAAAATACATAATGTTATAGATATTTATAAGAAAAACTGTACCTCCCATAATCCGTAGAAACAAGTCGGCAGAGTCACATCTTGCACAATAATGTCAAACTTTTTTATTTTTACCAATTCGATGGTATCCTTAGTAGTTGGATGAGATATGATCTTTTCACACATGAAATTCGATAATTTATGTGTAAAATATATCATGTATAAGAAATTATAGGTGCGCCATGTTGTTGGGACATACTCATGATCGATTATCAATTCATGCATTACATCATCAAATCCCTAAAAAATAGTTTTATGAAAAATAATTAAATTTATCCATTTTTAAAGTAAAATAAAATAACTAATTTTGTATTTTTTATTAATATACAATCAACGATATTCTCTTTATTAATTTTTTCTTAACTATCGAAATTTGTGAATTTTTCTTCAATGAAACAATATCAACACCTTTAGAATAACCAATTCATTTTTTAGAAAATTTAATATTTCATCAATCTGTATTTTTCATTTTAATAATACCATCGATGATATTTTTACTTACTTTATTTGTATAATTTTGCGCCAAACTATCATCCACCTTAAGTGTATGGATACTCGTGAAATGTACATGATGACCTTTCCGGAGTAACTCCTTTACCAAATCTGAGATCCAAATGTGATGACTGGTCGAAAATATAGTTTCAACTAGTAGAATCGATAATCCAAATAATTTAGTTGCAATCGATGTTAAAATCAAAAGAAACAATAAATATTTCATTACGTCTTCAAAATAAATAATTTCGATGAAAGAACTTACTAAACTGACTTCCAAATAAATGCGGTAAAAATATATTTAACTCTATCTAAAATACTATCTAAAATAGATAACACAATATATAAATATGTATATATATAAATGTATTTAAAATAGATAATACAATATATAAATATATACATATTCAAAATTAGACGCATAGTGTTATCACGTACGAATAAGATAAGTCAAAATGTTCATATAAATCCATAGTGTGATCGTGCCCCTCTGTCGAGAGAGTAGAAAACAAGAAAAATATCGGTGGCTAGTAAATGTAACTAGAGGACACGGTACATTTGGAACACGACACGGATTATATATAAACTTATATATAAAACTATAGAAACCAATTCGAATCCGATACACAACTGGGATACGATTATATATAAATAGATCTCTACTCTTTAATTTTATGTCGTTTATAAGTCGCCTATGTATTAAGAATATGTTATAGAATAAAAATTAAATATATCAGTACAAACCATAAATATTTTTCATTATTCAAGTCTCCAATTACGATAATATAATAATTACGAATATATATAGAAATGGAATTATGAAAAATTATCCTTCCAATTTATTTATTATCTTTCTTCGTAGCTCCCTCTTCCTATAAATCGATCGGTAATTGATTAAAGATTTTTTTATATGTAGCGACATTGTCTCGGTCGATACATTTAAGTTTTCACAAGAATAATGTATTAGACTACCGTCGTGCCGCCATTAAAGTTTTTTAAATCATGAATACGTTTAAATATTAAGTATAAAACAAGTAATTTGCATTTTTGTTAGTTTTATATTTATACATCATTTTCAGTAATTTCCAACAGAGGGCACTAAAGACGATACTACGTTGCGTCTGGTCAATTCTCTATTTCTCATATTCATGAGTATTACGCCTTAACGTGACAAAGTGCATCATCTGTCGGTAGCATGTTGAGTCAAACGAAATCGTCAACACGAACAACCTTTATTTCGTTTGACAGATAATTTCAAGCGTTTTAGATGTAATAACGATATTGACCTTGTAACAAAAAACGTATTCCAAAAAAATAAAAAGTATAAATATGGATAACAAATGTGAAACCGTAAAAACTAACGAAGAAATCATAGAAGAACTTACGAAAGATCTAGAAAATTCCTGTATGAAAGAAGATGAAAATTCAATGGCCAAAGAATTTCAATATCAATCGAGTGAAAGAAATAAAAATAATTTATCACAGGAATCTTTGAAAGATGTAATTAATAACGATGATCCGGATAGTAACGAAAAAAATGGCGATGCAGATAGTAAGAAGGCTGCTGGAGACTCGATTGATGAAGAATTTCTTAAAGAAAGGGAAAAGAACCTCAGTGAAGCCGAGAAAGAAGTTAGTCACATTCTCTTTGATCTATTTCTTTTTCTTTTGGAATAATTATTTTTACTTTAAATGATTATAATGTGTGTTATTGTTTACAGAGTTTTAAAGATGAAGCAGAAAAACTTAAAAATGAAGGCAATATTTTCTTTAAAGATGGAGAATATATGAAAGCTATATCCTTATACACGCAAGGTTTACAAACGTGTCCTTTGATGTACAGTAAAGAACGGGCTATTTTGTATTCTAATAGAGCAGCGGCTAAAATAAAATGTCTGGTTAGGATTCTTTATTCATCTTCTTTTCTATTTTACTTAACGTATATTAAATTGATTTATCATCTACCTTTGTAGGCTGAGAAAGAATCGGCTATATTGGATTGTACAAAAGCAGTTGAATTAAATCCAAGCTATGTAAAAGCTTACGTAAGGAGAGCACAATTATACGAAGAAACAGAGAAATTAGATGAAGCTTTAGAAGATTACAAAAAGATTTTAACCTTTGATTCTGGTCATACCGAAGCTAATTATGCAGTTAGAGTAAGTTACGGGCTTTGGCTATTCCGATTACCATTGAAATGATTTATTATAAATTTTATGTTGTTTCAGAGGTTACCACCCTTAATACATGAAAAAAATGAAAAATTAAAAGCAGAAATGATGGGAAAATTAAAGGACCTTGGCAATATGGTATTGAAGCCATTTGGTCTTTCCACAAATAATTTTGAATTACAGAAAGATCCAAATAGTGGTGGATATTCTGTAAAATTTCATCAAACTCCTAGATAACAAGCGTAACTAAATATTAAATAAAATAAAAATATACAATCTGGAAGAAGTCGATGGACAGAACCGGATATATTTATAATAATCTATGCGAATTTCGCTAAGCTCTTCGTTCCTTAAAAAGATGTATACATTGTGAACATAAATAGCTAAAATAAACATAAAATCGTAATAAGTAAAACAAAATCCAAGATTTCAATTTCAGGAAATATAGTAAAAATCGAAAAAATACCACGTCATAGTGAATGCAGCTTTAACCAAACGGTATGAAGTTAACCAATCGATCGTGTCGTTTCTAAATGTTTCGTCAACCTCTTCGATAATTGTAAATTCATAACGCTTTCGCGAGTTCGTAGCCCAATGGACGCGATGTAAGTAATCTAAAAATATTTCTTTTAATCGCGTTAAATATTAACAATAAACTTCCGACGATGATAACCAAAGAACGATTCTAAAAGAAAATATTAATATAAACGATAACTTATCGAAAGAACATCATCCGTTGCCACGTTCAAATTAGATAAATTTCCCGCGATTACGTAGAATCCATTATTTCAAGACAGTATTTTTAAAATAATAGCTCGAAAAAAATATAGGCAAACGAACGACCCGAATTAATCTAATCGAACAGCAAAAGGTGAATGAGTGGAAAGTTGAAAAAGATGACAGCCAATTGCATATATAGCTGATGCGTGCAGCGATTCGCGCATGCGCAATACGTTTTATATACATATATATACACACATATACATGTATCTCCATAGTCACAAGGGAGAGCATTGCATTTTTTGCGCCTCGTACATTTAACTCTGTGGAAGGGGAAGCAATCAAACGAAGGGGAAGTTGCACCCACCACCTGCAGTAGAGCAGCGCGCGCGGTTAGAAACAGTTGAACGTTTGCGCACGGCCTAACGTTGTTTTACTTCTTTCACCGGTCGAATAGGAAAAAAAAGAAACTATTCTAAAAAGGAAGACTTTACGAAAGTCTCATCGAATTAGAAATTATTTAGATACATGGAATCGCGAACGCAACTATATTCGTCGATAAAATAGAATGCGATAACGGACTGATAAATAACGATTAAAAACGATTGTTCTCTTACGTTACGTCGGACGAATGACGTCACAGAAAGGATGACCGCGTGGGTGTCTCGCGAATCGTCTCGACTCTCCGACGGGGCTAAATTCTCAAATGCAGTTGATTCGTAGCAAATGCGCATAATAAGGGATTTGGAAGGAAATAAAGAACGAGAGAGTATAAGTTCTTCGATTAAAATCGGTGTCAAAGAGAAAAAAAGAAAGAAAGAAAAACAGAGAGAGAGAGAGAGAGAGAGAGAGAGAGAGGCGAGAGGGAGAGAGAGAAGAGCCGAGCAGTAATAGTAGTAACACAAAGTACTATATTTCATCCACGAATCGATAATTCGAATTGGCAGAACGGGTTACGATATTAAGGTCCGTCGGCCGATTCCTAAAAATATCAACGAGCGTTACGACGGGTAAGATTCGATAGCCTTATCCACATCCCTTTTCCCTTCTCTTTGCTGTTCTCTTACCTTCTCCCTCTCCTCCCTCCTCTCTCTTCTAATCCCCCTCCTCCTCCTCCTCCTCCACCTCCTACAAGAATTCTCTGTCGTATCCACTCGAGAGTGACACGGTAGAGTTCGCTCGAGGAGGAACCCACCCCTGATTCTCGTTTCCCAACCGGCCTCCTCTCCCTCTTGCCCTCGCCCTCGCCCTCACGCGGCCGGCCGTGTGCGAGCTGGCGGTGTGCGATCGTCTCGCGATACCAACGAATATCGCGATATCGACGAGGACGACGAGGACCGAGAGGAGGACGACAACTACGACGTTCTCTAACATAGACGATTGACAACATGTGTGACATCGCAAACGAAAACGAGGTAAGCTATCACATTCGTTTCTTATAATAATTCTTTTCTTTCTTTTTCTTTTTCTTCTCTCTCTCTCTCTCTGTCTCTCTCTCTCCCTCTCTCTCTCTCTCTCTCTCTCTCTTTCTCGCTCTCTCGCGTTCTCTCTCTATCTCTTTCTCTCTCACTGTTCTTTTGTCTTAATTTTAAATATTTTCTCGGGATTGACAAAGAAATATATCGTTTAAAATCAGAGAAAAGGGTGAACGCGTTGCGCTTAACGATCCGCCGAAGAAACGACGAATATGGGTCACTTTCACTAGCGAGCCACTTGGGCGACGGACCACCACGTTCCTCCTCTTCTCTCTCTCTCTCTCTCTCTATCTCTTTCTCTTCCTCTCTTTCTCTCTTTCTCTTTCCTCCGTTCTCTTTATAATCTATCCGTCTTTTTCACTCTCATTCTCTTTCTCACCCTGACTGTGATATAAAAAAGAAGAGACTAAAAAGAAGGAAAACTCGCCGAGTACTTCGCTTTTATATATCTCCTTTTCGTTTTTTAATGTGTTCGTAGTTTTATTAAAAGAAACATCCGAGGTACTTGATGAAAGATGATTTCTAAAGATATATCGACTTCTCGATATTCTTCGATATTAATAACCATCATCGTGTTCGCTTGCGCGCGAGTACGATCGATCAGGAGGAAGTTTACCGATTTGATTTTAACCCCATGAATGATTCCCGACTCCCGATTGGTCAGTCTATATACCACGTGATTATCAACGAGAACATAAACGTTAATCGATCGATTGATTAGTCGTTATTGTAAGTTAGTAGTACATGAACGTTCGTATGAATTTTCTATCACTCGCGATGAAACATTTCCCTGTGAGAATTTATTTTATCTGTTTTTATTATTGATTCAAACCCTTTTCGGACGACCGTGCGCGCGCGCGCCCGCGCTTGTTCCGTCTCTCTCTCTCTCTCTCTCTCTCTCTCTCTCTCTCTCTCTCTCTCTCTCTCTCTCTCTCTCTCTCTCTCTCTCTCTCTCTCTTCTTTTGTCGTACACATATATCGTTTCAAAATTATGTTTTTAAGCAAACGCATCGTTTGTAAATTGTTTATCGCTAAAATTTCATTTAGGATATAGCAAAAAATGTTTCTTGTTTTATCATTAACAAAAGAATAAGATGCAATTCATTATTTTGTTTTTCAATTTGAATTTTAAATGCGTTCGTTTTAATTATTTAATTACTTAATTATTTCTAGTAAGACAAATAGTTTATATTATAGCACTTTGTGTTTACATCATCGAACGAATTACTTCCGACAACGTACGTCATAGCATTCGATCTTTACGTTTTCCATTCACAAAGATACGTCTTACGTGCGGCACTAGTTATAGCTTTCATTGATATCGACTATTGTATGACTTTTTATACTTTTATCTTAATTATATATTTACATGAAAACACGTGCACCTGTGTATATATATATATATATATATATATATATATATATATGTCTTTACTTCTTTAGACGTTAAAAAAAAAAGTTGAGAATAATAAAAATTTAATAATCAAGAAGAAAATGTAGAAAGAAATAAGTACGAAGGAAAAAGGAAAAAAGAAAATTGAAACGATCGAAAGTATTATTAAAATTTTACACTGACCCAGTATGCCAATTAGAAAAATAATCCCGAAAGAAGAACTGCTTACAATATGTTTACATCATGAATTTCGTCTCTTAGGCGCAGTTTACGCATGCGACGCCGACGCATCATCGATCTGCCTCGACAGCATTACATTTAATAACATTGCACATTATTACAGATGAATATTTGTCGATTGTACGTGTGTTAAGTGTAATTCATTCTAAAACAAATAATGAAAGTAATAAAAAGTCATGAGAATATGTATGCCAAAAATTAATTAATATTGAATCATTAATTGGTTAATTCTTACGGATTATTTATCTTCGGATTGTTAAAATCAATTCTCCTTCCTATATATCTACATATAGTAAGTTTCGTTATCTTTTGTTGACGTAGAACGTTTCATTGATGTTAAACGAAAAATATTAGGAAAATCAGTACGTGGAAATAAACGAAAATGAATTTTCAACGACTGAATATCAGGTAGGGTTTATAGCGAGAACATATAACGTTACATAGAAAGGATAAATTGATCGAGAAAAAGGGAAAGACAAAAATGTTGCCTTTTCATCGTAACTCTCGTCTAATATAGATCGTTCAATATCGTCCTACGCATCATCTTGGTTTTCTATAAAAGAAATAGGATTATTTTCTCTCTCCTCTCTCTCTCTCTCTCTCTCTCTCTCTCTCTTAAGGCAACTTGAAAATAGGATATACGTAAGCCAAATAGAAAAAGGTAATTGCGAAAGAGATAAAATAGGAATCTACCCTCAAATAATCAAAGATACGTGCGTATCACGTACACGTCTTTTATACACCTACACGTGGTTGTGACGTTGTATATACAGCGGTTAGAAAAAGTATTGACACGATTCGATAATTTCACACAGAAATAAGAACAATCGTAAGAGAATAATTTTAATCGATGATTCATTAAAATGTAACGTAAAATCCGACAAAATATTTGAAGAAAATATGAAATGGTACCGAAGAAAGATATCTCTTTCTTTTTTCCTTTTTTTTTTTAAAGAATAACAAATTCTTCCTGGTCTTCGATATTTTATTTAATTAGTTTAATTAAAAGAAAAAAGTAAATTATCAAAAAAAAAAATCGTTAAAAGCTCTCATAAAGAGTGAATATTTATTGACTTTGCTTCTAATTTTCAGAGAATGAGATATCGGCACGGTCGTGCCTCGATACACCGAAGAAAATGGCCCTTGCGATTGGCACTGTTTCTCGTCTATGTTCTCGTGCAATTTGTGGGCTCCTCGAAGTTACCAATCACATACTCACCCTCCTACTCGTCCTCAACAGAGTACGAGGAAAGTTCGACGTTGGAATCGACCGTATCTTCTTACTATCCAACATCGACCGAATTCGAATTAACGTCCACGATGATGCAAACTTCGGTACCAGTGTCAATTACTGGTGAACATCCATCGAGAAATACGAAGGAATCGAAGAATCCTGCAAAGGAGAGAAACAAGAGCGAGAAAAATAATGAAAAAACGAATGCGAAGTCGAGGATTCGTGAACAAACGAAGGAAGAATCTAAAGAAAAGGAAACAGAAAAAGAAGCCAAGGCGGCCGTTGGTGCAGCAGCAGGTGCAGCAGCGAGTGCAGCAGCGGGTGCAGCTGCAGCTGCGACCAAAACAATTCCAATCACTACCGCTGTGAGTTTCGAATCTTCTAAATTTATCGGGAAAGTCGAATATTCGTTACTCCTGATTTCTCTGATAATCGACATTGTTAACTATCATGATCATTAATCGACGATCATTTTATAGACTATTCCCACGATACGAACAACAACTGCTGAATACGTTCATCCTACATGGAGACCAAGAAGAGAAAATTGTTCACCACCTGCTATCGAACAGTTCCCACGTCCTTTGATGGGCCCTGAAGCAAGAAAACATGGCGGACTTATCATACACGTTCTCGTTGCCGTCTACACGTTTCTAGGCTTGGCAATTGTCTGTGATGATTATTTCGTTTCTAGCCTTGACAGAATTTGCGAAGGTATGTGTGTATGTGCGTGTGTAAGTGTATATATATATGAACTTGCGAACTTTATTCACAAAGGAATGATGAATCTTTTATATTACACCGGTCGATACTTTCAATGATTTTACCACGGTGCCACGTAGCTCGAGAAAAAAGTTTGGACTTCTTTCAGAGTTAAGGTTATCGCCAGATGTAGCAGGAGCAACTTTCATGGCTGCTGGATCTTCAGCACCAGAATTGGCTACAGTCGTCATTGGCGTTTTTTTCGCTAAGGATGACATTGGAGTAAGTGCGATTACCTGACATACATTTAGAATCCCTTATAGTTCGCTGACCATGCAATGTATCGGTTTTCACGGTTGACTCAACTTGTTCATCGTTTCTCAACGTACATATAAAATGTACTTATTGAAAGCGAGCTAGAACGCAAGAACCACATAAATCGAACTTAACTCACCTCTATCATATCTAGGTATACCTTACATTTGCATTAATTAATATGCAATACCTTATTGTTTTAGGTCAGTGGAGTCATCGGTAGCGCCGTTTTCAATATAATGTTCGTTATATCGGTATGCGGTCTTTGTACAACGACCGTTTCCAAATTGAACTGGTGGCCTCTTGTACGAGATTGTTTCTTCTATGCTGTTTCTATTCTCGTTATGCTTGGTACGATCTACAATGAAACCATATCCTGGTAAATATTTTTTCTCTTCATTAGCCGCGAACGTATTCTATTACCGTACGTGCTTTATACACGATTACATAACTTTTCATACTTCTTGAATGCACTTGTTTTTTTACTTTAGGATGGAGTCACTCTTCATGTTGGTCATGTATGCGGTATATTGCATAGCTCTCTCGTTTAACGAAAGACTCGAGCGATGGGCGAAGTCGTACAATATTCCGTTCTTACCCAAGGACGACGAGCCAGCCGAAGAAAGCGCTTTGGTTAGTTATAGATCCTTGCAAGAAGATCGATTATCTTACACGGGGCCTAATTCACCTGTTACCGAACAAGCTGCGCAAATAAAAACTCAGGAAGGTGAAATATCTATCTTTATGCTAAATCTTTATGCTAAATACTTTTTAAAAATCTAAAAATATTTTTTTTTTTTTTTAATGATATGTCACTTTCCAGGAAATGGTGTTCAAGAAACCGGTGAACAACCACCAGCTCCGAAACCAGCACCCCAATATTACAAAGCAAAAGAACCTGATCCAAACGAGGTATCGCCACTCGTAATGCCTACAGATGGAAGTAAATGGAATCTTTTCACATGGGGTCTCGTGTATCCTATTCACTTTATGTGTCGAGCCACTATGCCAGACTGTAGGCAAGAAAGGTTTCGAAGTTGGTATCCTTTCACATTTTGCGTGTCCATGGTGTGGATAAGTTTCTATAGCTACATCATGGTCTGGATGATCACTATTATAGGTAATGTCATTTTCGATCGATCTTTGATTTTATTTTTAGCCGACAGAGAACGAACAAAAATGATTTACTTACAGGTAGTACACTTGGTATTCCTGACACAGTGATGGGTCTAACCTTCGTCGCAGCTGGAGTTAGCGTACCAGACGCTCTTTCTTCTTTAGCTGTGATAAAAGAAGGCCTTGGTGACATGGCTGTGAGCAATGCCGTTGGTAGTAATGTCTTCGATATTCTTGTATGTTTGGGTTTACCGTGGTTCATACAAACAGCGATGATACAACCGGGTTCTCACGTCAATGTTACTAGCAGAGGTACTAACCGGTTTAAACAAATCTCTCATATCCAACTTATTAATGAATCGTTTCTAATTATATTCTTTCTTTCTTTTTCACAGGCCTAACATATTCAACTGTCTCGTTACTCTCAACGGTAATATTCTTGGTAGTTGCAACACATATGAACGGATGGAAGTTGGATCGACGATATGGTGTGGTATTGATGGCATGGTACTTAATATTCATCATCTTCGCGTCACTCTACGAGCTCAATGTCTTCGGAGAGATGAATCCACCAGTATGCCCGAGCTTCTTTTAAATGTAAGTCCGTCGTTGATAAAAATTTATTATAAAAAAGACCATCCAAAACTCATGTTGATATATTTTAGGAAAAAAAGGAAGAGAGAAAGAACAAATATAGCCATGAAGTGGAAGGAGACGCACCATTGAACCTTGCCCTGGAATTGATGCGTGATAATCCTTCGAAATAGCCGCTTGCGACCGATTAATTTTTCAGGCAAGGGCAAAGCTAATTTGTCGAAGGGAAGAGCAAGAAAAAAGGAATATTAAAACAAAACAAAAAAGAAATAGAAAAAAAGAGAAAAGAAAAGAAAGGGCAACGACGTCAAAAAGAAAAGATAGAGGAGCAACAGAATTAATCAGTAACGTCGTTTATATCTACTTTTTTTTCAACTAAACGTTCAAGATAGTACGAAAGCATGAAAGTAGTAGAAGACGAAGACACGCTGTAATATTACCGAGCCCTGCACGAAGGATAGCGAGTTTTTTTTGGTGCTACATACGTTATATATTATAAAAATATCTCGAATAGTATATTGCTGACACTAGTCGTTTGTACAGCTCGTGACTCGTATAGTTCCCTTCAGAATCGGGAAAATTCTTCCAACGATCGATCGATCGATCGAGAACGATCTTCTCGAGATAAATTTTGTAGTCGAGCGATCATCATACAGCCGATAGCTTCCATTTGAATAATAAATCTGAATTCGACGACATCGAATAAAGGCCTAAAGCCAATAATCACTCGAATCTTCCTCGTCGCTTTTTTTGGCGTCGGGTTGAACCGAGAAGACAATACAATTATCAGTATTAAGACGCACTTGTTATTCGACGAGCATAGAAAAGCAACGGCAGGTGGTCGGGCGACGAATCGATCGTACGATTTGCTTCGTTTTTTCCTAACGAGCACAACGACAATGCCATAAAGAATCTATACTGGCACTTGAAAAGAAAGAAATCCTTCTCGAAACGATTGATTGATTCGTGTACGTACGATAATGTACACGTATTATGTAATTAATATGTATTAATTTATTTATTTAAGGATCCTCGTGTCAGCCATATAGAACTCTCTTAGATACTCGTAAGAATACGTTATTATACTCTTATTGTCAGATTCTATAATAGTTATAATTATTGTTATATTATACTTATCATAATCACGTTTTCATCGAAAGGAACGCATCGTCAAAAAAGATAATGATTTTCAAATCGTATTCCGAGAAAACGGGTTTCTTCGTGTTTCGACAAATATCTCTTCCTTTGACGATTTTAATCGTCTCACGAGACGACGGATGCGAGTGTTTTGTCGCGTTCCTGTGTTCGCCATTTATTCGCATTATCGTTCGGTTTCCCTAATTTCATCGAGTTAACATCGATGAAGTCTTAATCTCGTTAATAAATCTAGTTCAGATTTGTTTCATTAATCGCTCGTCCGTCCGTTGTTCTGAAAAACTTAAGACACCCTGTATCTAACATTCAACAATGAAAGGCTAAGATTCGCGAGATCAAAGGAAATACCTTGTTAATGCGAGCACGTGATATAAATCATTATAATTTGTCATCATTTTTTACTTTATTCTGCTGTTCTTTTCTTGGTTTTTTTTTCTTTGGATTTAATAGAATAATTTTGACCGAACAGATCGAACTGTCGTCAAATCTTTTCTGCTCGAAGGTACTTTATGGAATTGCCATTGAAAGGTAGTAAAAAATTAAAAAAAAAAGCAAACAAATAAAAAAATCATTTAGAGTAAATATATTTCGACGATCGCGATGGAAGGAAAAAAAAGGGGAAGTACGAGCGCGGTGGGGCGTATAAACGATTAAAAAAAGACAATAATTAACGCAGCCTTATCCGATGAAAGTATCTACAAGTCTCCTAAAAGGAGAAAAAAAGAAAAGAGAGAATAATAAATTAAGAAAGAAAAGAAGAGTAAAAATACCTGCGCGTTCCTTGAGATACCAAATTCGGACGGACTCGATGTGTTCTCGATTTCGAAAGTTGTTATTATATTTCGAAGTTGAATTATAGAGAAAAATTAAAAAGAAGAAATTAAAAAAAGAAAAAAAAAGAAATTTGGAATCTCGTGCGGAAATAATCGATATGGCTTCGTTTTCGGGATCCTTTGATCTTTCGATCTCAACGCGCAGGGTGGCAGAGTCCTTTTCGAAAGAAAGTAAATGCGTCTTTAAAAAATAATAATAATAATAAACCGAGCCAAAAAGGATTAAAGTATGCAAATTTACATGAATTATTAAAGAACAGGAACTCCGACACATTCCGCCTCCGTCGCTTGGTAATGTTATTATTTAAGAAAAAAGATAAAAAGAAATAAGAAAAACGGGAAAGTAATTTATCAACGAAATACTTTTTAGAGTTTTGTGATAATAATATTATTATCATAATACGATCGATTCGTTCGACCCTACGGACATGCGACCCTGTATGCAATTGTTGTGAAAAAATAAAAAAAAAAAGAATTCGATTACTTTCAAGCGAAAGATTTTGAACTCTTGAAAGAGATATAAGTAAGAAAAAATGAGAAACAAAAATGAAAATGAAAAAAAAAAAGAAGAATAATCGGGTAACCCGTGCGATCTAAGTGATCGCAAGGATCGCGCAGACGTTTTAGAATTTATAATATACCCACACACGCGCGCGCGCGCGCGCGCATATACACTCATACACATACACATAGCGCATAAAATTAAAGTCTTGCGGAAAAGAAAGGACTTAGACCGTATGACTATATTAATTATTATGATTATTATTATATTCTTATTCTTCTTCTTATAATTATTAACACCATTATTACTATAAACATTCGACGTGTTTGTTCTCCACTTTTATTCGTTATTGTTAGTGTTTTAGGCGAGTGTATATTATAACAAACGTTATACATATACATATATATATATACATATATATATACATATATACATATATATATATATATACATATATACATATATATATATATATATATATATATATATATATATATACATATATATGTACGTATCTGCGTGGAGACGTTCGATCGTGCCGGAAAAGAAAAGAAAAGAAGTGCATCAATCCGTGTCAATTAGATTTTCAAAAGCAATCTATTTACAACCCTCTCTCTCTCTCTCTCTTTCTCTTTGTCTCTTTTCTCTTCGATCTCAAGCAAAACATTAAGCCTTCCTCCGCGTCCTCGTCGAGAGAATCTTCCTTCCTAGTTCAACATAGTGAAATTTCAATAAGGAAAAAGAAAAAGGTACAAGCGAAAAAACTTGAAATTTCTGAAAAATCGGACGAACGTCTCACCGCATTGCTTCCGATGTTTTAGGAAAGCGCCGCTCGGAAGTCAAGGCGCTCATTTGTTAGATATTTAAAATATTATACGCGGACCAGTCAGTCTCTCGATGTGTTTCGTAGAGCGTATAAATCAACGAATCGCGAATTGTGAGAAGAGAAAAAAAATAAAAAAGAAAGAACGAAGAAAGGAAAGCTCATCGAGAGCCAATCGTTTCGCAATCGTCGTTACGCGGTATCAACGAAGAGGAAAAATTTAAAAAAATTTATTAAGCTTTTAAGTCAATCCTATTCAGACCTTTTTTCTGTATATATACGTATACACAAATATATATATATATATATATACACTCAAACAAATCGTTATATATATATATATACACACACATACGTATAAATGTGCAGACAATTCCTCTCGATCGTTTATCAATCGATTTGTATGGAAATCGGTAAGCATTTAGAAAGTCAATTCGAAATAATTATTACGATCATTATCATTATCGTTAATAGTTGTAGCGATAGTAAATAGTATTCGTAGTAATTATAATACATACAGCAAAAGAAGAGAAAATGAAAAGAAAGAAGATCGTTCAATCACAACGAACATACATCGGTTCTGATGATATAGTAGTTTGAAAAAATGACGCCACTTAAGATTTCTAATTTTGGTGAAATAGCACTAGATGATATGCGAATTATAGAAATTCGATAAAGTCTTTCCGATCAATTTCGTTACTCTTTAATCCAAAGGTCGGCAACTTATTCATTAAAAAGTGCATCCTAAATAGTTAATTTATGACATAGAACACTTTACTTTCTATATTTCTTTTTTCTTAACAACCGGTAGCGGTATATATATTGTTTAGATTAAAATTTAATAAATAAAAAACAATACGTCCATTCGATATTTAATTACATTAATAATAACAATTAATTAATAATATTAATTTAATGATAATAAATAGAAGTTAAAGATTTTAGCATTAAATTTCATAGATTTTTTAAAAAGCACGTTGATTAGTCTTATATATATACGCAACTATCTTTTAAAACTATTTTAAAAACTATTCACAGCTAGATCCCATGAGCCTCTTGTTGCCGACCTCTGCTTTAATTATTCCTCTTCAAAGTATCTTCTATATTGACACGTAGAATTAATCAAGAGAAAAATAGAACGCGAGAAGATAGTATAACATAACCAACCTATCGATGGTTTTAGATATTAAAACGTTTTTAGACGAGAAACATCGATCAATTCGTTTGTGTCCTTATTACGATTAGTGTGCAATCGAAGTCAATATACGTATGTATATATATATACACACACACACAAACACACGTATATATAAATACCTGTTACAAGTTTTTGCCTAAATTCATCCCCCCTTGAGATCCCATATGCTTACCGATTGCCTAAGAATCGATCGTTGAAACTGTTTCTCAATCTCGTTTCAATTTTCTCACATTATACGATTATTGTATAAAAAGTAATAGGAAAAAAAAAAAAAACGAACGATTAACGCGAAATAGAAAACGTATGTAGAGAGTTCGACGAAGATCAATTTATCGATCTACGCTAAGAGTAGATTTTGTATTATTCGCGGCCTACGTAAAATTAATTGTTCTACTATTGTCGCAAATAAATAAAGAAAAAAAAAGAAAAATAACAATAAGAACAAAAATATATAAGTATACATATACATACAGATGCATAGAAACATATGTATGTATATTAAATATACATGCGTAGCTACGATGAGAGCCTCCTTATCACAAAACTCACGCGCATCATCATTCATTGCAAAATCTATACATATATTATTATATCGAAAAGATGCGATTTAACATTATTCATAACATGATTAGAAAAACGGATAACGAAGAATTTAGTAGATGAATACGAAACCAACAAAAAAAAAAAAGGAAAATAACAAAGTATAGTAGTTATGTACTCTGATGTATTTAAGATGTTTAAACAATAAAGCTATTGCTACCTATTAAACGTAATGTACAAAAGAGTTACGTAGATGAAGAAAACAATTTCGAATACCATTTTTTTTTTTTTAAACGAACAAAACAAATTCGAGGATCAATTTTGATTTATTCATTCATTTTTCTTTTTTATTTTTTTAATTATTTTTTTATTATTTCTTTATCGCTTTCTCTTTTAGACAGGATCAATTTGTTTTGAATTCTCTCTGCTCTTGCTGATGAGAGACTTGCGCTCGAGAATTTTTATATTGATCAGTGCTATTCGTATGCGATTGCAAGGTTAATAAAGAATTCCTCGATGAACAATCGTCGAGAATCTTCTCGAGATCATATAACTTCCTCAACTTGTCCTGAATATGATTTAGATATTCCCAGCGTAAGATTTTCAGGTGCCTTACGTAATCAGGAGTACCACGATTGCTCAACAACGTCTGCGCCAACGAATCGCAATTATCGCTTTGAAGTGCACGGCTTATCTCAATGCATAGCTCTTGACGTGTTATTTCTTCCTTAACCGGATCTCTCTATCGAGGAAGTAACAAATAAAGAGAAGATAACAGTAAATTAGGTTGACGAGAAAACTTGTCAATTAGAATATGTTAATTCTAATGAAACTTAATATTTTCACGAAAAAGCAATATTCACCCTCTATAATTTGATCATTCTTTTTTTGTTTTTAGATCTAGTTATGTATTTAAACAAAAATTATATAATGTAAAATATATATTATAGGAAATATTACTTATATTTAACAATTTTTGAATAGGAAATAACATTAATCTTGAGATGAAAAAATAAAATAAGATTTAAAAAACAAATATACGTGAGCGTAATTTTAATATTATACGATTAATCTTCACTTGTATATTTCATTTTAAATTAGAAAAAAATATAAAAGAACCTACCTAAATTTCATTAAAAAAAAAAAAAACCAACAAAAAAATAACATTTCCTTTTTTCTTTTAATTTCAAATACCTTTTTCGCATCCAAAGGACCAAACTCTTTGCTCAAAGCTTTATCGATCAAATTCAAAATATGACTCTTGCTGGCATGAAGATCAAGATCCTCGTCAAACTGATCACTTTTCTCAACAACATCAGAATTCTCATTTTTCTCATTAATTTCTTTCCCGTCGCAAGTCGTTCTCTCGAACGACTTCATAACTTTTCTGTTTTTGACAGTGGTTGATCTACGGCAGGGTCTCAAGTAAGAAATATTCTTCAATTCTCTACATAATTTTTCATCCTCCAAAAAATCATCGACGTCACCATCCGTTTCTCCATCTATGCAATGATAGCTGGTACTAGCTTCTACTTGTTGAACAGTTTTGTCGTTTCTCTGTTATAGGATTATTAAATTTTACCAAACTCTATTATACAATTTATTATATTTCTATTTCAATCCATCAATTAAAATATCTTCTTACACACAAATATACTATTTTATACGCGATTCATTAATTCACTTATTAATCATGAATTATTTACTCATTAAAGAATAAAGATTAAAATTCATTATCTCAATCATCGAGTTCATTGACTTTGTTGGAATTTATTGAAACTAATCAAAAAAAAAAAAACATACCTGCTCTGATACATTCTTATTATTATTCGTCGAAGCTGGAAGCCCCTTGGAAGACTTCGCACCAATACCTTGTAATTCGCTATTGAAATGATGTTCTTTCTTTTTCCTTTTCGTTTCATCCTCAAGAAAGTTCGGTTTTTTCTTTCTCTCTGATTGTTCAATGTTGGACGAATCATCTTCCTTGCATTGCTGATTATCGACATTTTTCAATTTCCCACACAAATGAGAAACGTACTTCAATTGATCGAGCTCATGATATTGTTGTTTCAAATATTGCCTGTATTCGTCCCAGTCGCTTTCTTTTTTCTTCAAATTCGATTCAAATTCTCCCATGGAATTATCGCATCTCTTTGATCGATGATATCTCTCGCAACATTTATCCAAAAAATCGCTCTCCGGCTCAGAATAATCTTGTATACCTTGTAATAACTAATAAGTAAAAAAATCGAAATAAAAATTTTGCATCAACAGGTGTTGTTAAAATCATCGCGCTGATAATCGAACGAGTTATTAGAACCTGATCGTTCTTCCAATGACAATCCTTATTCGTCGACGTGTTCATTGGCGGAAGATTCGGATATTTGTTATAACATTCATTCTCGACACCTTTATTAATGATATCATCAATTATCGTCGTGAATTGTTCATCCTCTTCCTCATTCCTATGCTGCTTTTGTCGATGACAATTGTTTGATGTTTTCTTCGAATAATGAGTACGATGACAACGGGGATCTGATTTCGGTGAAAGAGGAATGCTATACGATTTCTTTACACCACTATTTGTCAATCCACTGTCAAATATATGCTCGGTTTTCTTAAAAACTGCCTCGATGTTATCAATATCCCTTAAAGATACGAAAATATATCGAAAACTTCAGAAAAAAAGAACAAAAAGAAAAAAGATTTTTCTTAAATCGAACATCTTACAATTATAAAAAAAAGTTAATCATTGATCTATTCGATTTAGATACCTCGTTTTGGATGACGTCCTTTTAAAGTTAAGCTGGCAATGACAGGAAGGACAACGATGCGTTTTAGATTTCTTTTTACGTCCACAGGAAACCATCTGATTGACGTCGTGTTTCATTGAATGTTCGCATCGTGAATAAGGATCGCCAGAAGCATAATTCGGATAAGCATAATAATGAGCGATCGATTTTGTAAAGCAAGGTTTTCTTTTATATATCTCTTTAAAATGACAAACATCTTCTTCGTTGTTCTCCTAAATAAATGAATTTAAACCGAGTGTCTCATTTTAAATGATGTAACCGAATATCTTTGATCCTATCGCTTTTACTAACAAATGTTTCAAATAAAAGTTGCGAAATATTAAGGAGAAAAATTATTGCAATTATTTCATAGACACTGTTGTCGAGACAAGAAAGTCACAGTAATTTGTTCAAATAAAGATCGATATTTTAAACCCAACAAAACTTATATAGAATATCAATATGAATCCAATAAGTACCTAGAGCATATCTTTTCATTGATATTTCATCGAGTTATACTTTTAACAACTCTAATCGCCATAATATTGTGTGCTTATGATTTTTTGACGGACGTATCTCTTTATAGAACAACTATCTCAATAGTTCAATTTATTTAGATTTTTTACAAACTGAGTTGCACAATTTGTTGAATCATGAGCATACGATGTTTATAGTCATAACCGGTATCGTATATGATCTCAACACAATGGTGTACTTACACGCTATAAGCGTATCGTTCGAGATTCTTAAATCAATATTTTCCTAATCGACGGATTAAACGTACCGGTCCAACCGAATGATTTCCCTAAATCTCTTGATTTAATTTCGTCAAATGTTTATATTTGGAGAGCAATTAAAAATATTGTTTTAGTACAACCACCAAAACTATGCATGAAAACATGATAAAATGTATCACTAATATTTGCTAAAATATTTCTCACAATGTTTTATTATCAACTGGTCGACATTTTCGACACGAGATCAGAATATGCATTTATGAGGGGGAGTGTTTTCAAACATATGTTGTATTAATAATTCAACCTTTTTTCGATCTACATGCCCGCTAATATTATAAAATATTTAACGATTCAAACAATAGAAATTAAATAAGAAATGAGTACAACTTTAAAAATTTTTGAATAAAAATAAATAAATAAATAAAAACAAGAAAAAATTGATTAATGAATTCATTGGTTATCACGGTATATATGAATTCATTTATAATCATGAATTCATTGAAAAGTTGAACGTATTATTTGTGATGAGACAGTTCGTTAAATTTCAAGACTTTATAACGAATGAAAAAATATTGATATTCGTTGGATTCATCTTCGATGCTTTTATCCGGTTTATAAAATCCGATAAAATTTTCATTAAAAAAATTGTTATGACGATTATTTTTACAACAGTGCTCTCTATCTAGAAATAGCTGTCCTCTATGACATTTCCCATTCAAAACCTAACAACTTTTATTTAAAATATTTATTTATAAAACCAAAAAAATCGGAGATATTTAGTCATATCATTTAAAATGAGATACCCAATATGTACAAATAACTATTTATAGTATTAACATACATCAAATTTTTCTGACATTTAAACTAAGATTTCTTATTTTTTCTATTTAAATAATGTTACTTTAATTTTACATAACTATAAGGATAATATATAAATTATTTAGAAACGAGTCCCCTTAGATATTCAATCTTCCAGCAATAATAAAAATGTAAAATTAGGAACTCACCATCTTTTTTGCCACTCTTTCTAGTAATATACCGGATAAACCGGAACTTCGCCAAATGGAATTTTGAATCCGTATTCATAATAAGCTTATTTCGTTAATACCCTTTTGACATTACAGATGTGATCTTTCATTTTTCTCTCGGACACAAACAAATTATCAAAAATTGAAATCTCGACGGATTTAAGATTAATATCCGAAGCAAGATCCGAAGAGAGCAAAACAAAGAGGATGAGATATAAGAAAACAAGACGTAAAAAACCGTAAATGTCAAAATGAACGAATATCACAAAGCTTGAGCCTGTGTATATGCGTGACAAAATTTGTTACTCCGTTGTTTTTCTGATTGAAAACAGAGTAGTTCATCAATAATTTACAACGTGTCTATAGAATAGTCATATCAACGAAATACCATTGTGAATCATTATAACAGATACGTTACAAATCATTGAAGAACTTTTATATAGATACACAGAAATTTTTACCCTACATTAAAAAAGTAAATTATGATGAAGACGTAAAAAGAATATAATTATAAAATAGAAAATTTATAAATATAATGTATAAATAAAATTTATATATACATATATATATATATAAATTTTATAAATTTTAAATATTAACAATATACATATAGTACGAAAATAGAAAATGAAAAAATTTTATTCTCAAAATTGTACTTGGAAAAACCATAGTTACACGAACGTAAAAAAATTACCACACGATATCTTTAAAAAATACATATTATTATATAATACATATTATGAAGTAATACATGTACATATATTCAAATGTCCAAGTCCAAATATACAAATCCAAGTTTACAAATATGATAATAAACATATTAATAAAAGTATAATTCATTGAATTTCATTAACTCTATAAACATAAAGTGTTTCTTTACTAAAAAAAAATTCTACAGTCCTTATCGATCCGTAAATACGACTTGTATTACGTAGTATCATGTGAATTATTTAGTTAACGCTTTTTATCTGATCTATCCATATTTCGTCACAACACCAAGACTTATTAATTTAATCCGTTAGAAACTTCGGTTCAACATGATCGAGAACAAAGAGAAAAATATCAAAGAAAAATTTTCTTATTTATACGAAATAGCGCCTGATTTTCAAAAACGTACAAGATTGACGGTTAAAAATATTCGGTCTATCCCAGAAGAATCAGCTACCCACGTGGGTATGGATGTAATGACAACAAAGTCATTAATGGGTCAGTACTTCGTTGAATTTGCTAACAACTCAACTATTCATGGATTGAATCATCTGGTAGCACGTCACAGACATCCGTTAGAAAAGTATTAAGAACAATTATCCTTTTGTTATCAATAAGGAATGAACAATATTTAATTGTCAATTAAAAATTTGTTAAAGGTTCCTTGTAGCCATATTCATATTAGCTGCTCTTGCGAGTTTAATTTTTGTTTCCATAATTTCTTGGTACCGATACGAGTATGATGCTATTTCATTACATTGGAATCATGAGTACAAACTCTTCAGACTTGTTAAACCTTCGTTAATTATATGCCCGCTAAATGTAATCCAGGAATCGAGTTTTCCTGAAACTTTTAAACGGTAAAGTTTATGTCCATTAGTGTTTAAAAAATTAAAATGTCTTTATAAGTATATAATCATAAATTACAATAATTCGTTTTGAGATTAAATCGTTTAATCGTCATTCTAGTTATGGCATCGAAGACACACCAAATGCACGAGCGTTCTTCCATTTCTTATCTAATGCTACCTACGAAACTATGATTGACGCACCTGATTACAATGATGCACCGCCAGGACTATGGCTTAGGATTCTGTCAGATTTGAAGAAGGAATTCTTTTATAAAACAACTTTTACTGACAAAGGAATATGGATCGCTACAGAAAATGGTATATGTGTTTCTATAGGAAACTTAGTTCTTCAATATGCCAGTTTGCAGTAAGGATCAGAATACTGATTAGAAAATCAAAATACGAATTAGTCAAATATTTAAGGAAATTTATACTTTTGATTATTACTATTTGATTAGAGACTTGATATCTAACAATTGGACTGTAGTACCTTTGCCTAAATATCCTCCGGATCCTCAAGATTTTGAAGTGCATAATAAAGACATGAATGATTCTGATTATATACCATCGTATACTTACAATGAAGATCATGGAAAAATAGAATTGGTGAAAACTGATGCTGAAGTAATGGTTATAATCTTTAAAACTATTTGATTATTAGTCAATGAAACATGGTTGTTAATATAAGAGTATCTTCATTTTGTGAACATATAGCTTAGCATACTTGATCCAATGGATTCGTACAACTATGGAAAAGCTAAACATCATTTACAAATTCTTGAAATACAAAACGTTGTTGTTCGAATTCTGCAAGCAGATAGTATGAAAAGTGTATACAAACTTCCAATACATAGAAGAAAATGCGGATTCCCTTCGGACAATGGATTGGAATTGTGGCCAATATATACATACCAAATGTGTATGACCGAATGTAGATCTCGTATAATTAGAACAAAATGCGGCTGTTATCCTCACTATTTAAGGCGTATACGTAAAGATTTTTATCATTTTTCATGATTCACATCTCAGAAAGATCTTAGATATTTTCTTCTTATAAGTATCTATTTGTTTTCTTAGCTGATGTTCCCATCTGTAATGCTGCACAGTTACGTTGTATCGGAAGAATACGATTGGAATTACTTAATGTTAAAACAACTTCTTGTAATTGCCTGATCAATTGCAACAAAGTCTCCTATTTATTGGAGGAAGCTAAATTAACAAGATTGTAATTATCAAAAGAGTATCAATAATTTTAAAAATAAATATTATATCCAATTTAACAATTATAAAACATACTTGATAATTCTAGCAAAGAAATATCTCCCATGAATACCACAAGCTTCAAAATGACGATCAGTTTTTCGAAAAACAAACTTAAACGTAAGGAATGGTACACTTTTGGAGATTTTCTAGGTACGTCTAAAAAGCTTATAAATTCCTTTGCTTTCTTTATAATTTCGATTTTTTTATATATTTCTTTTTTCCTGATTCAGCATCTATTGGTGGAGCTGCTGGTTTATTCCTCGGATGCAGTGTTTTATCCTTCGTTGAAATATTATATTATGGGACTTTACATTTGTACATTTATATGCGATACCATAAACCAAACAAAATGTAAGCTAAGAATTGAATATGTAACACTGCTAATCAACTAGACGTGATAATTGAAAAATACTGTTTATTGCAAAACAAATTGCATTTTTGTTAGAGGGACGTGAGAGAAATAAATATCACATACATACAAATGTACATACATACGTCTTTAAAGACGATGATAAACGCACGATCACTGTACACTAATTTACAAGAGTAGAATCACCTGAAATATTATTAAAAAATGCATCTTTTCGAATAACTTTCTTTCCGAAATAAAGGATAAAGATTTGATGACTAAAAGGATGCTAATATATCAATGAATGGAGTTCCAGGTTCCTTTGCTGCAACTTCGAATATTTCGACAAAAGCTTTCTTTTGAGATGCCTCGGGCAGCTGTAAATGAAACAATTAATTTTTTAAATACTTATAGATACATTTAATTCTATTTTATACGTCAACTTTTCATGCTCATGCGTACCTTGTGATAAAAATCATTAGCTGCAATGCATAATATCTTCTTATCCTCGTATTCGTATTTCCCAATCCTTGATTGTACATGTGGAAATCTATATTGATCTATGTCAAGGAGCATATTATTTATTTACTCCTAAATTCTAAAGAAAGCATTTAAAAGAAGAAGAAAAGGATACAAAGCTCTTAACCAATTATTCGTAGATGCACTTATAAAAAAACATGAGAGACACCAAGTGGACATAGCCAATGGTAAGCTCTGTATGAAATTTGGCAAACTGAAGACCACCCAATCTTGTAGTAAACTCAGTTGTGTAGACGTACATGCTCTTTCACAGACCTAGATTTAATAGATCAAATGTTTTCAATTTCTTTAATATTTTATATTCACATTTTTTTAAATATTGTAATTTACGAACTTTAAACACAACTCCAGAAAGCAATCGAGGATGTGGTTGTTGAGGTGATAAAAATTCACCAATAACTTTTGTTAAGATTTGTGATAATGGAAAGAAATCTGCTAAAACACCAGATAAAACTGAACAAAGAATTTCTACTTCCATTGGATAGCCCCTCTTAATTCTGTCAAATATGGCAGACGTTCGTTCTATAGATCGAACCAATGATTCTGGTTCGATATCGGGCAATGGTTCTTCGATATTCGGTTGATTTAATCTGTCTGCTGCTTCTGTATACATGCAAGTTAATAAAAGTTGCAAAGCAGGCAATGCAAACATCGGACTTGCATGCCTTAAACGCTCTGTTGCTATTTTAACAATTTGTTCTGCTACTTTACCCATTACACTTTTTGTTATAATTAATCTTTCGAGACCCTAAAATAAAACATATACAATAATTTCGCGCTATTGCAAAAGAAGACAATTTTTTAATGAAATCTAAAACGTACCTGTAAAAGAGTTTGATGTAAACTAATCGAAATATTCGGTGACATGACTAGAGAAAGAACTAATTCAAGCACAGCAGGAGCTTCTGTATCAGGTGGCGTATCTCCTGCATGTTCTAATAAGAAAAATACTAAGGCCCACATGACTCCTGTATGTTCTTCGCTTTGACTTAATACCCTAAAATAAATGAAAAAAATCATGTTTTCATTGTTCACAAATAAGATAAAAATTATATCAAAGATATTAATTCGAAACATATGAATTACCCGTCTGTATCTTGATTATCTATGTGTTTTTGTATATACTCGATAGTCAATGGATGTAAGATGTTCATAATTTCTTCGTAATTAGCCTGAACTGCACTTTGTAATAAATATAAGACACCATGAAGTGCTGCAACTCTAGCAGCTAAGAAAACTGATTTAAGGTTGATATCAACCAAACGCTTTACCTTATCCAACGTATCCAAATCCTAAAATAACAATATTCTTTGATTAATAATATCGATATATGATTTTTATATTTATGTTTCTAGCACAATGTAATACATACCAGTGGTGTTAATACTGCAGCAGCCTTACATACAGATATTACCAAATATTGATGTAAAATTCCATTTTCTATAGGATGTACTCTTGATATTTCTAAACAGACATCTAGCATCCATTGATATTGTGCTCTTTCTACAAAGAGATCAGAAATAGCTAGAAGAGATTTCATAGTTTCCGTAAGTAATTGTATCGGAATATTCGCTTGTGGCGACAACCAAGAAGTATAAAGTTCCACTAAAAAGCGGAGACACGAATCTACATCTAATGATGCAGACTTTAATGCATCATTCCTTCTGTTTTTTAATTCAAGTACAGAAGCATTTAATTTATCTTCATATAAATTACACGATGACCATAAATAGGAAACTGATAATTGGCTGTACGTAAAGTTGTTCGAAGTTGTAATCTTTTCAATGTTTCCTCTATGAAATATATGATCTAATTTTAGACCATTTATATTTTGAATATCACTCATACATTCATACTTCCATGTAAGTAAATCTTGTATAGTATATAGTTCTTGTGAGCTTACTTTCACAACCGAAAGTTGAGGATCTCGTGAATGATGTATCAAAGAACTGGTACTTGGATTACCAGGATGTGGTAAAAACATTGTTTGTAACAATAATTGTGTTATAGCTTGAATAGCTAAACAGCTTGCTTGTACTAAGGCTGTTGTTTCTTCCAAAGAACTATTTTCATTTTGTGAAAGATTTAACAATCCCAATAATGCCATCCATATTTCTTCAAATTGGAGACGTGAAGTCCAGCCCAATAAATTTATTCTATAAATGAACTGTTCTAAAATATCGACTTCTTGAAGAAGATTTGATTCAGTCGATAATAATGGAAAGTGGCATTTGGTTGTACCAGAGCCCATTATATGCCAACCATGTTTCCAAACCAAAGGAGGTGTAAGAACGAAAGAATTTACCAAAGGTTGACGACTAATAAGTACAATAAGATCTTTTATTATATTATATAAATAGGGAGGAATGTTTTTAGAACTATTGTTCACTTGACATTTTTCAAGCCAAATAACCAATGATGCTATTCGTACACATGCCTGCGCATAATGCTTCGTTTCTTCATCTTGAAAAGCTGCTTGTAAAGAGCACGTATCAACGTGAGGTAATGATTCGACCGTTGTTAAGTTACTTTCAACAATTTTTGTCACAGCCAATATCGTAGAACATACCCACGAATATCGAGTGTGATCTGCAAAAACCTTAAATGGGCCTTCATATTTCAAAATTTCTGCAGCACAACTCAACGTTAATTCTACTTCACTTGGTCGTAGCTTTCTAATATTTTGTTTATCTACATGTATCATCCAATGTGTTAATTCAAAACACAATAAAGCAAGCTTAGCACAATCTTCTTCAACTTTTGCGTCCATGTTTGCCAAATTATATTTGGTTAATTTCGACAATGTTTTTGTAAATGCCTTTACAACTGGAATAATTTTAAAAAGTGTATTCCAGTAAATGGAATCGTCTAAAAGTTTGGAAATTCTTGTAGCATATTTCACTTCTTTACTATTGATATTAGATTTTTGCGGATTAAATACATAATGTGGTTTTGGCATAAGTTCAGTTACATTACGTACATGCTCTAACAAACATTGTTTAGCAGCTGTATACAAAGGGCTGGCTTCAAAATTATGTATTTTCTCATTGTGAATTTTTCTTAACTCTAACTTTTGGCAATTCTCGATAGTCAATCTTACGCCCAATGTTATGCAGTCTTTTAAAATTATTATATCAAACTCTTTAGAAGAAATAATACTCAAACAGTCTTCAAAATTTAAATTACTCAATAGTTGTGCAGATTCTTGAGTGTTATACAAGGTATTCTGATGACAGCAACGTAATTTAATCTGAGAAAGAAACCAATCACGATCTAGTTGAATTGTTTTTACGATTGATGAATTAAAAGATCTACATAAATCAGGTTCGAGAGGTGAAAGATCATAAAAGTGTACTCCTAATTTGTTCAATAAGTTAACTAGAGCTCCATGTTTTTTAGCTAGCTTAGTAGCCTGTAACGTATCCATAATCTTTACTAAATCATTCTTCGGCAATTGTTCCATAACATCTGTTGCGCTCAATGTTAATAAAATCTCAACTCTTCTGCTAGCCATTTTTGCTGCCATTCTTGATAGAGCAAGATATTTAGTAGACAAAAATTTTGGAATTAACATCATTATGACTGCACCGCTTTGAGATTGATGTGCATCTTCGATACACTGCAATAAACGTTTTATGAAGCTAGGTTGTGATAAATTCACACATTTTGTTGAAATAGCTTGTACTAGAAGACCACTAGCTGCGGGATTTCTATGTATAGCTGCTGCTAGAAGTTCTTTGACTGGAGATTCAGTAGCTATGTGTATTGCTTCTTCAATATGATTCACCAATAACCACGTTAAAGGCTCTGCATCATTGAGATTTTCACATACATAATCACAAAATAATATGATTCCACCTTTATGAATAATTTGTACATTTATACTGTTTACATAGTCGTATACTTTTTTCTCATTTGGAAGTGATCTTACTATGTAATCTGAATTTCGTGTCCCCAAAATTTTAGACCAAAATAGCATCTCATTATAGCTTAGTAATGTCATTAGATAAGCCCATTGGCATGTCAACATCGGGCATACATGTCCAATACTTAGCATTAAAGAATTTAAATTGTCTATAGGAAATTTTTCCTCGTCAAGCGTATTGCGATTTTGAACCATTTGCATTGCTGCATTTGCCACTTTACAATGACTTCCAGACTCGAACATGTGAATACATAATTGTAAAAAGAATGCAAATTGATGCACCAAATAGTCATCATTATCTGTATGCTGAGCAAATCCTGTATAGGGATCTATAGCTTTGTGATTAATTAATCCAAGAATGTTAACAATTTTTGTGCCTATCAGACTAATCACTTTAAATATGAATCTGGCTAAAATTTTTTCAGGTGGTATTTGTGCAGACTGAGTTCCAAGTGCATTTAATGGATCTATAACTTTAGACAAATTATCTGGAAATAATAACAAATGTGAAAGATCTGTCATATATACGCTAAGATCCGATAATCGTGCTAACATTGACTCCTCTTTAGCACAAGAAATGAGAGTTAATAATATAACATTTATCATTCCCAACCAGCGTTTTAAATTAAAAACTGGTTCTTTCAAAGACACAGGAGCTGTAAAAAGTACTTTTAAAAGTGGATCTACTGGCCTGAAAACAGTAGGAGAAATTGCAGCAAACAATTTTACTAAGGCAATATGAGCATTTTCCCATTCCAGTCTTACTTTACACATTCCCAACATTGGAAGTATAGTATCTGTAGTCATTCTAGACCATCTTCTCCACTTTTCTTCTCCATTTCCATCTCCACTAAATCTAGATTCTGAGACACACAATGCTAAAAGCTCTATAACTTCATGATATTCCACAAGACGAAGTAGCATTGAAATCAATACTTCTTTTGTTGTTTCCAATTCTCTTTGTTCTGCTTGATTAGAATTTCCATTACGAATAAGAAAGATATCTCCGACTACAGGTGCAAGTGCTGGTATACAATATCTAAGTGCTGGCTGTCCACTTGCCATAAGTCCATCACATAACTGTATTATTTTAGGAATACCTATTACAACCTTTGAGTGATTTTTTTCATAAGATAAATGCACCAAAAAAGTGAATATTTTTGGTAACAGGTCTTCTGCTTGCTGTATTTGACCTTCCTCTATGAATTCAAACTGTTTCAATACAAATCCAATAAATATCTTGTCTGAATCTAATAAACAATAATTAACTTTCAACTGAATTAGTTGACTCAGAAGCATAAGCACTTGACATTGCAGTGAAATATTGCTGGTGATAGTATATTGTTCCATAGACTTTATAACCATTGGTTCAAATAAACGAATAAAGGTAGCTACAGAAGCTTTATGATCCGAAGAATATATGTATGATAATTTTCTATCTCCTTTTCTACGTGTTAAACCTATCCACCTAGAAATCATGGGAGGTCAGAATAGAATATATCTCAAATATAATTTAGAAATCTATGATACTTACCCAGTGTCCGGTTTATTTTCGTCTCTGCAATTATTTCCTATTAATTTTATCATATCTGCCATATGTCTAGCTGGATTCTGAAAACATTGATTATAAAAGCCTTTAGAAATGTCTCTTAATGCAATATTCTGTTCTGCATATTGTTGCATATCCAGTTCGCTCCATTGAGTACCAAGATTTTTACCAAACAAACATTTCAACAACTGCTGCACACACTGAATAGTTGCAGTCGGTGATAAAGTGACAGTTGTTTGCAGATAATACAGAATTTCCTCTGCTATCCTACCTGCCTCATTAAAAGTGGCTATCTCAAGAATTTGCGAAAGAGTATCCAGTATAGCAGTTAATAATGCAATATACATCTTGCTAGCCTCAGGATCAAGAGTAACAAGATAATTAGAATGAGCTGCTTTGAGATTGTCATACATCTTCATGTAATGCGGAATAGTATTGAATACTCCCATTTGTTCTTTTCCAAATTTTAAACTTAAAAACTTATCTCCTTTTTCTTTTTGTTTCTGTTCGGTAACTACTTTCTTCTTTGGAGATAAACTGTGCGCAGTTGGCAAAGAGGACAGTGACGATTTTGTACTTATTTGATTTAATTGTATATCATCAATAACATGGACAAAAATATTTAAAACCCTTATAACATGAGTCAGTAATAGTTCCATATACTGACACATTTGTTTATCTTTGAACATACTCCAAATATTTGATATATCAGAATCATGTTTGCTTGTTGGTTCATTAGGTTTTAGATTACAAAGAGCTAATCCTGATGCAAGATTACCCGCAAGAGAAATTAAATGTTTATGCGTTGATAGATCCAAACTTATTGCAGATGAAGACAACAAAGGCAGCAGCAAAGAAAGCAAACCAGTGCCAATTGGAGATGTTATTTCAATTACGAAGTTGCTTTCATTTGTTGGATCTATTCGACTAACAGCCTTTTTATGAGATTTTTTAAGCAGTGCTTTGGGAAGTATACAATCCCAACCTCTGATATAAACTATAGTGTTATAAACTTCACTTAGTAGAGCAAGAGCTTCGCAACAACCATATACCATATACTTAGATGAATCAACCATGAGTATTTCAGTTAAGATGCTAACAATGCGAGATAATGAATCTTCTGTATTTACGTCATATTTCTTATCATTATGATCAGTTAACGACGTAAAAGGTTTGACAGTATTATTTATAGATACTCTATGTTTATCATAATATGAAGATATCCTTAAAGTACTTGACATTACAGTTGACAAATACTTTTCTGTATATTGAGCTGCTTTTTTTATAACAGCACTTTCCTGTGGATGTTGAAAGTATAATAATGGAATGCTTCTGAAAATACAAATGAAAATTCAATTTTTACAGAATAAAAAAATTTTAAGTGATATTATTTTAAATGAGATTTAAGTAAATTCTAACATTCTCACTTACTTAACAATTGCTTCAGATGCTGCGTGTCTAACTCTTTTATCCTGATCTCCTAATAAAATGATTATAGCATCAATAAAATGTTGTTGAAATAATGCATCACCCGTTACGTGTTCTATTGTGATGTATGATAAATTGCTTAGTAAATCTGCTAATTTAACTTTGACAAGAAAATATGGATTTTTAATAAGCCTGGGTAATTCGAATAAAATGCTTATTCCATATTGACTATCTACAGAATTTAATATTTCTGGTAAGCATAAATTTAGTGCTGTTAACGTTTGGCGACATGTTGTAGCAGAATCATCCTCCAGGCCCTTCAAAGAGAAATTTAATAGTTTACTAGAAATTTAATACTTACTAAGTTAATACTTTAAAACAGACATTTTATTAATTATAATAAATTTTACTGTAAAATATCTTACTTTTATAAGTAATTTTATCATATTTTCCAGCAATGAATTTTCATTTGCTTTATTGTTTAAACTTTCAGGTTGAAAATTCTTAAAAGATCCACCATATTGTGTAAAAACTGTTTTCAAAAATGATCCAATAAGAGTCGATACATTGGCTCTAATTTGTGGATCAGAATGATTCGCAAATAATAAAATATCTTTCATCATTTGTTTGTCTGAAGTAGTAGAATCTTTGGCAACTGTCATTAAAAGTAGATCTGGATAAAGTCTTAAAATATTGGCTACACATGTTAAAGCAAGACATTTAACACTGACACGAAATAATTTATCAGGCATCAAGTGACCAGCACTGCCTGTTAGCAAAAATGATGAAACTAAGTAACGACAACAAAATTTTACAGGCATATCAGAGTCTGTAAAAGTTCCAATATTAATGTCATGCGATGGCAATTCCATTGGCAACTTTTGTGGAGAAGCTACAGATATTGAAGTTTCTTCTAAATACTCTTCTTCTTTCATGTGATGATCACTTTGCAAACTTGAATAGTGTATTTCTTCTATGTGTTCTATTTCACTTCCAGCATCACTTCCTTCCTCAACGCCACCTCCTAAAGTAGACATAAACTAGAAAATTTGCATATATATCCAATGTCGTTCATACAAAAAACATTTACATTTGTATATTTATTCTCACCCTCTAAAGTCTCTATTTTTAATTCACTGTAATTTTCCATTGTCTTTCCCTTAATTTCTGTTATGTCGCTTGGACACGTTTCCTGTATTTCTGATTTGTGCATCAGTGGAAGTACTGTTTCAGAATCCATAATCCAATTTCCTATTTTTGAATTCAATTGTGGCATTTCCGGTTCAAGCAAATTCAATGTGGAATCACAATTGCCTCCCGAAACACTTGTAGCTGTTGAAGTACTTATTTGACCCAACGATATTCTGGCCGCTTCTTGATTCAACTCTATTCTACTGTGAGTAATACCTTCTTTAGATAACAATACATATTTGAATGCATTTGACGAGCATTGCAAAAGTTGAGCCAATGTTTCCAAAGCTGCATTTATTAAATTATGATTTGAATGCCATTTAGTGTAATGCAAGCATAACTCATAAATTTGTAAAAAATTTTCCAGTTGTTGTTTGTCACTAGCTTCACATTCTGTTGGCGTATTTATATATGGTAAAATCACTTTCAAACAACCAAAAACACCAATAACTGTATTCAAGTGATCTATATCATCACTCACTATTATAGCATCTAAAAAATGAAATATTATTAATATACAATAAAGTTCACAAACATAATGCTTGAAAAATATCCACCTTACCTAATAAATAATTTAATACATAACATAAAAAAACCTGAGGTTTCCTACAATTTAAACAGGTTGTTAAAATCATATTTGCTGCAGCTCTACGAAATGCTGCTTGAGTTGATGATATATTTTGAAAGAATGCCTTAAGCAACGTCTACAAACAAATAATATATTTCTTAATATATATTTGTATCATATGTATTGCTAATAGTATTATTATACCTTAACATCATTATCCGTCATAAATGGCCCCAATGTTCTTAGAATTAATTTCAATGCTTGTGCAAGCGTATCAATTACTGATTCCTCTGGCCTATTTGCTATGACAGTAATACATGGTATTAAATTTGACACATATGCTTTTCCTCTTGTAGGACGAATCATGTGACTAAGTAAACCAAATCTCCAAAGAGCAGCTCTCAATGTTCTAGCAGATCCATTACTCTTTATTCCATTATATAACTCTATTTGAATTTTAACAATATCACTGTCTGCCATAGTCTGGTAAATAATCGTAAGTTATATATTGTAATGATATGTAAGTATTATAATGACAATAATGAAACTGATTTCACTTGTCACAAAAATAAAGAACATCGAAATAATCATACCCTTATGATTTTATTTAGAGATTCGTCAGCAATCATTCTAACATCAGCTTCTGCATCATCACATAATGCCAATAATGTTTTAATTGAACAACCAAAAATTTGTGGGTATTTAGAAATTAATTTTGTATTTGGAGAACATAATCCTTCGGTAATTATCATACAGTGTGATATCTTTTCTTTTCTGTTATCATTAAAAACACAAATCGTTGAAAGGTATTCATAAAAACTTTTAATAAGTTTGACAACGTAAACAATTTTAATTCATACCTTATTGCAGGATCAGATGAAACTGTGGTTTCCTGTAATATTTTCAATCCTTCTATAGCTTTTAATATATTGTTTAATGCAGCCATTTTTATATAAAATAGTTATTATTTTCTTTCTATCTATTTAACCTTCCTATCTGAAACCTTTAACAAATAGCATATTGATAAATATAGATCGTTTTTAGAATATAGATGAGTTTAAAAATCTACATGCTGAGAAGCGCCATATTTATTTACGATCGAAACGTGTCACCCAAAATTACAAATATAAATTGTACCCTATCAAATATATAATTTCCATCTCACCATTATAGGTTATTCAATTTTTAAATAAAACTATTTAACACTGGCAACGCGAATTATATTTAACCATTTTAACAACTCTACGCAATTATTGCACTTTTATTGAAACCAAGAAAAGGAATTATTAAATTTTCAATTCGCGATACATTATCAAAGTCTGCCATATTTGTTATAAAACTGAAGGACACGATCTTAAGTCAAATTTGTGAATAGCTATATCAATATATAGTATATATATATTTTATAATATTTTTACTTAAATTCAGATTTAGAATTATCAATAAATGATTTTTCTATCACAATATTTAACCTATATTTGTAATAATATTAAAAATAATATTTTTAAACATTGCTATTTTCAAATATACCGCGTAAAGTAGTATGTCAGAATGCATATTTAAAATTTATAATATGAAAGTGTATTCTATAAATTTGTCGTTTTCTGTTTTAAATATAAATTGTATTCTTTTAAGTAAGAAACAAAACATAGAAAAATATTAATTACAATAAAATTAGATTCATATATAAATTAAGGATATTAATTAAATTTATTTCACTTGTAGATAGCGCTGTAATCCGTTGTATTCTGCTCGTAAATACTGGTTATGTACAGTGTATGTAAAATCGATAATCAAGATATACAAAATGTAACAATAATGATGCTCATTGTAGGTAATATAAAAGTTCTATTATTTTACACATTTTACAAAGAAAATGTTTATAGCGACTTATAAACATATCACGAAGGAATAATTTTAATAATATAAAATTAAAAAGGGCAGACATAAGGCAAAATACTTAAAGTTTTTAAAATATTTAAATTAATTTATAAACTATGCCTTAATTCTCATAGCTCAATTACTTTTCTTCGGATAAAGTAAAATGTAGCTTATTTGGTAACTTCATGAATAGCATTAGCAAGATAATCCACGTTTTTACTTGATACTCCTGCTATAGATATTCTTCCATCTTTAGTAAGATATATGCTATACGTTTTGGTGAGTTTATCAACCTGCAATTTTTATAAATGCATGACAATAAATATTTATACATTACATATTATATTATATTAATGCACAAAGGTTAACTATTTTACCTCATGTGGTTTAAGACCCGTGAAACAGAACATTCCAATCTGATCTGTTATGTGCGTCCAATTACGTGAGCTTCCTAACTTTTCTAAATTCTCTCGTAATGTTGTACGCATAGAAATTATTCGATCAGCCATTGCTTTAACATCATGAAGCCATTCTTCTTTTAAATCGGAATTTCCTAATATTTCAGTAACAATTCGCGCTCCAGAAATCGGAGGATTAGAATACATGGGTCTGATTATAATTTTAAGTTGCGACATCACAGTAGCTGCTTCTGCTTTGCTGGATGTAATTAATGAAAATGCTCCGACACGTTCACCTACACAACAAATAGTATTGCAAATCTTATATATGATCTCTTTAATTTTCCCAATATTTCATTTATATTACCATAAAGGCCCATATTTTTTGCATAGGATTGAGATAAGGCAATTTTATTTTTATCTTTTAGGAACAATCTAATAGCAGCTGCATCCTTATCCGTCGAACCTATAAAAATATGAATATTAATAAAAAATTCTATAACAGGAACAAATTGTTACTGCGATATTTTACCAGAAGCAAATCCTTGATATGCCATATCAAAATATGGAAAGAGATTTCTTTTTTTCACTAGTGCAGATATTTCTTCCCACTGTTCTAATTTTGGATCAACACCAGTTGGATTATGTGCACAAGCATGAAGAATAACAATTGATTTTTCTGGAATTTTCTGTTAATAAGATCATCATTAGTAATTCAATGTTACCGTTGCAATATTTTATGCGATAACCTACCGATAGATCTTCCATTAGGCCTTTAAAATCTAATCCAGAAGTTTTTGGATCAAAATAACGATACTGTTTTACATCTAATCCAGCATGTTTAAATAATGGAATATGATTTCCCCATGTTGGTGTTGGTATGTACACTACTCTGTTACCTGGAAAGAATTGAGCCAGAAATTTGGCTCCAATACAAAGTGATCCAGTACCAGAAATTCCTTGAATTGTTGCATTCTACAAAAAAGAAGGTGGGGAAAGTGTAAAAATTAATTTATAAATTTATTGCTTATATACATACTGATTCTTGTGTCAAAATTTCATTGTTATCTCCCAATGCCAATGCAATACTATGATTACAAAATTCTGGATTTCCTGATATTGGTAAATATTCTTTATTAAAATTCTTCTCTTTGATTCTTTCTTCTGCCTATAAAAATATTACTCATATTATTTTTTTATATATATTCAAATTTATTTCTATTAATATAAAAAGAAATAAAAGATGTATACCTTTTTGACACTTGGAAGTACATGAGGTTTACCATTGTCATCTCTATATGCTCCTACTCCTAAATTAATTTTATTTGGATTTTTATCTCTCTTATAGGCTTCTGTAACACCTAAAATAATATCTGGAGGTCCCATCTCTACATGTGACCACCATGACCTAATTGTAATCACATGGAAATGATATAATAATTAAAACAATTGAAACGAGTATATGTAATTATAATATTATTGTATAAAAAAACACATGCAATGTTTATAACAATTAAAACAATGAAAAGTATAAAAGACTATCAATATCCATCAAATGAAGGTTAAAAAGGTCACAAGTAAGATAATTTCAAACATTTTTTTATTTTACCTTGATCTAGAAATATTTAAATAAAATTTGTACTCCTCACGTCTGAACAATGCTTTCGCCATTGACGATATAATTTGTACATTACTTCGTGTCATTTTATAACTCATAGAAAAATATGAACGGTCCGATTCACTTGCTTTAATCAGTTCTGTTCCAGGAGGCTACAGAGGCATAAGGACGTAACAACTGGAAACAAATGCTGACGTTTCATTAGACTATATCTATGGTTGATCATGCGCGTATAAATTATTTCATTATCGTGAAAACTTATCGAAATAATATCAGTTACACAATAATGAGACCTTGATTTTATTATTCTTTTTTTCTATATATATAAAGGTAATATTAATTTATCTATACTCGGAGATAAAACTATACGAGAATGAAATAAAATAAAATTGGTTATCGTAGAGGAGAAATATATCTAAAAATCATATTTTCAAAGATCAGTATTATAATCGGTATTATAATTTAAATAACTTGTTATACGAAGCGATATTTAAATTTGTTTATTAGATAATTTTATTCGGAAATTCAATAGAAGGATATTAAGGCTCCTTACAAATACGGTCCTGAATGCCCGGAGAGAACGTTCGATTGTCTTCCTATCAAAATACGATAAAAAATACGATAGAAGTTAAAACTAAAAATAGAAATTAATAAAAATAATCTCATCCTAACCTTTTCTTAAGAATAAAATCTTAATTTCAAAATATTTTATAAGGCGTAGCGCGCAAGAATTCTACATGACCGACAAATTACGTTCAATAATTTCTTAAGATAACACGAGATAGCGTAAAATTCCAGAACGAATTCTACTTGCATATATGTAAAACTTTTCGCACGTTAGCTTTTTTATAAATCTTCGTGTTTTTCAATCGTTCTTTATTCTTTTTATATCTACGTTTCTATATAGTCTTCAAAGTTAAATCGATCAAACTCAACATATCAAATTGATTCATCGGATATCACCTGTTTATTAAGTGACAATCTGATCCTTGATATTATTCTTATTCTTCAATAACAAGTGTTAATAATTGAACAATACAACGAATAAACCTACGTAGTTTGAAATTCCAAATTTTGTTTGTCAAAAGACAAAAAATAAGTGCACGAATGTTATCATCATTGATAAAAGTTACTTCCATTTTACTGGAGTGTCATTACGTCACGAAAGTAGCATAGATACATTATCACCGTCATGTAATGTAACACAGACAAGAATATATAGCTCATTTTTTTTCTTTAGATATTATTTCAACGTTCAAAATAATTATTACATTATAAGTTCAGTACAATCGGTCGACATCGAAGTTACAGGTTATGTTTATTGAAAGGATCACAATTAAAAGATAAATATATGATTAAAAGAAATCTATTTATATCGTACGATCGGATTGTGATAATCATTTTGTTTTTTACGCATTACTTTTCTTTTCTCTTTCTTTTCAAAAAGTGCACCTTTTTATCGATACGATTAAATTATTCTACAAGCTTGTAGGTCACACGATACGTGAGAATGCAATTTACAAAACCTGTCTATTAATTTATTCCTTTCTCTTTCTTTCCTTCAAACATACGATCATTCCTAATATTTTATATAGATGGCCGACAGGAGATTAAGTAGGGAGAAGGAATAGGAACTTAGATCTTTAAAGAATATTGTCATTTCTACCGCGATGGCGTTATCTCGAATAAGTCGCTGTTCTGATTTGTTAACTACATTTAATCGCAACTTACAACCAGGTAAGTTATTGATTAAAAAAAGTATTTTATACGTATATATATATAATATATATATATATTTTTTTCTGAAATGTTTCTAATAATAATGATTTTCTTGAATTGATACGTATAGTTGGCATAACAAGTTATCCGATCAATAAGATACAATTCAAACACCGGGAAACGGTACCAAGGAACCAAACGAAGATTTTACACGTAACGAGCATACATCGTTATCCCGATCCACCGACTTTGCCACTTCCCAATAACGTTTCGGAAATATTTGCAAACGAGACAGGTCGATTCACTCCGGAACGAACAAGGGACATAGCAAGTCCGATTTTGATTTATGGTGCGAATAGAGTCACCGCCAACAACAACTCATTCTCGTTCTTGTCCTTTAGCGACAAGAGAGAATCGTTCAGTGGACAAAGAAATTTCCCGATCGTACGCGAGGATACACACGTAGATTTGTACGATTGTTCAGGCGCGATCAGTTTAAATGGTAGCATGCAAAGTAATGTACCAAAACCTTTCTGTTCAACCGGCAAGTCGACTCATTTCAATATGCCAGGTGGACAGTGGGCTAAAGATAGCAAATATATTGCCGAAGATATGCAAAAATCACATTACAGACTTAGCAGCATTAATATTCTATCGTCCGATCAAGTTAAAAATGGTTAGTGAAATTACAAACAAAGTGTATGCTCGATTTTTTTACAAACTTGCACTAACTTAATATATCATAGAGATATACCTTTTTCGACTAAAATTCAATTGGATATATCTAAAATTTATAGTTTATTATGTATTTATTCAGTACATATTACAGTAATATGTATGTATTCAATGATTAATTTGTTTTTAATTTTTTATACTTCAATACATTTTAATATCACAATTTAATATCAAAGATTAAGGAAAGATATTATTTTGAAAATAACAATTTATTTTGTCTCATTTCTTTTTTGTCCAAGAAAAAAATTTTCTTCCAGTGCAAAGATTTAAAAGTTGCATGCACAATAACTTTAAATGCCATCGATAATGTTTTGTAAAAATTCGTCATGTACTTGAAAATGTTGCAATTTCACATTAAACTATGCGAATAGTATCAATGTTGAAATATGTTATTCAGGTATCATAAACGAAGCCATTTTAATGAGACCACTCTGCAATAAATTGTTACATCCGATTTATATTGATCTTATGAGGTACTCGACGAATGCGTCAACACCGGTGAATACTACAAATTCAGAGGATAAGATAAAAAAGAAAATAATACAGATTAAAAGAGAAAGATTTAAAATGATCGTAAAGGATTATGGGAAAGTTGTTATTGTATTTCACGTCGCCATTTCTCTAATATCACTTGGCTTCTTTTATACGGCTGTTGTTAGGTTTGTCAAATAATTAATACATACAATGCATACATATATACATAAATACAAAATGATACTCATTACACATCAGATTTAATATACAAAATGTATTGTCTGGATATTTAGAAAATATTCAACGTTATAAATATTAACCGTTATCTTTTTTTTTTTCAGTGAAATAGATCTAGTGCCTTATATCGAAAAGATTTATAATATCGACAACGAAAAAATAATGAAAGTTTTGAACGACTCGTCCGGATTTTTATTGGCATATACAATTCACAAAATGTTAGCGCCAATACGATTATCTATTACTTGTGGTGTAACGCCATGGCTCGTTTCATACTTACGAAAAAAGGGCATTTTGAAGCGACCAATGCCGAAAAAAACAGAATGAATTTTCACTTAAAGTTGATCGATATAAAAACTAAAAGGAATAATAGTTTCTATGATATTTATACATAAGTATCGATGGCTTTATTAAGTTCGACATATAAAATTAAAACTTCCATGAGTATTGTATAACATGCATGCGACACGTGGTTCTCGTTCAAATAAGAACGAAATAAATTTTTGTACCTGTGCGGATAAATATCGCGCATATTTAAGAGTATAAATGGATGTTATAAATTTATATCCGTATAAAAATTGATCGTATATTAAATATATATATATATATAATTATTTGTATACATCCATCTCATTCGCTATCAAATAAAGTATATAATATATTTAGCAGTGTAATAATCCTGCACGTTACGCGTATTTTACGTACAATACTTAATACTCTAACAGCAAGCAAACATGCGATCCTCTCTTTGCAAGTCATACATATTATCAGCGTGAGAATAGAACTTGCGTAACGTACATACGTAAAACTTCGGCAGTTTTCAATGGACGAATTGGTAATAGTCTTGGAACATTGTGATTAAACTTGGTTCTCAAGAATGATCTTGATATCAAGTAAAGTTCGTTTTACGAAGTACATTTCATCATTGTGAAAGTCATTCTCGCAAAACATTTGGTTAATAAATATTCTTTCTAACAAACTTTCTTCATATACCATAGAAAAAGAAATCGATGCTTTTCGATGAAAATAACTACATTTTATAAATTTGTGCGGTATCTTTTAGCTTATCACCGCTATTTGATTTAGTATAGGAAACATACAAAGGTGCCAAGAAATTTGGCGTGTGCCTATTTTGTATGTGTATACATATATGTACACAATTACTTAAAAATCATACACATTACGATACATACAGGATAAAAGTAAGAGCTATAACTATATACAATTAATTCAAAGTTACAATTATTCCTATAAGTAAATATTTTAATTCGAGCTACGCATAGGATTACTTTTGATCACGATATTATTTATACCTGATTATTAAGATTGCCATCTTTATACATACATATACATATACATATACATATGCATATACATATACATATACATATATATATATACACATACACACACAGACATATATTTAAAAAAAAATTAAAAAAATAAAAAATTCTAATGTTCAACAGTCCTTGAAGTCTTCTTCTGAGTATTATTATTTCTAGGCAGTTTTTATAATGTTCGAAAAACACGCTCTTTTATTAAGCGTATTACCGTCAATTCTTCTTTAATTAAAGTGAAATAATTGATACGATAAATGATTTATGCTACCTAAATAGTCAGCTTTGATAATGACGAAAATCTCTTATAGTTTTTAATTATAAAATTGAGCAATAAATGAGTTGTTTATACCAAAAGTGCTATTAATATATCTAAAGAGAGTTTAAAGCAGACATCGCGTAATAATACTTTCAAATTGATAAACTATCAGTCGTTATATCTTACCCACGTGTCATGCAAATGTCAATAAAATAGATAAAAGGTTTATGGACATTCAAAGGACATGTATCGTTTATAAAAATATAACACTTGTTTGGCACATTAAACTTCTAAAAACGTAGAACCTTTTTAATTCTACATCGGTGACAGTCTCAACACATTGACAAGTTCAAGCGTGCTTTATCTTCTTTGGAAGTAATCAACGCGTTAAGCATATTTTATACGTTGTTCATAAATCAAATAAGTTTAAGTTATAATGGAAATAATATCTAAAATATTTTGGAAGTATTATCTCGTACAATGTGTTACAAGATCGAGATCATTTGAGCGAACTATCACCGAATATTATTTCTCTCTCCATCTTTTTGCCCTAAACATTATAATTTGTCAATGATAGTAAAAAGCATTGACAAAAGTCATTCTTCTTCCTTTTACGCAATTATTTTAAACGCAATTAATTTCAGACGTACGCTTCTGTACGACGACCCTGCAAATGGTTAAAGAATTGCCTCCAACTACTGAGCGTTTTACTAGACCATACCCAGAAGCTACTAGTTATACCAACTATCATTGCCATCAAATACTTTATCATAAAGACTTCAAATTCTGGCCGCCGGCCAAGATCACGAGTACGTTCACCAACAGGACAAGGCATTGAGTAAAGCGATTGCAAGCCAGGTCGCGAACACATCTCCATGTTCCAAGTTAACATCCATTGATCGAAATACGCTTGTTCGTAGAAAAGACAAGCGATCACTATGAGCGCTGGTACGGTATATAGTACGGAAAAAATACCGATGCGGATCATTAACTTCTCTAACTTGTCGGTCTTTGTACCATCGTGCTTCATAACGGTGCGTATGCGAAAGAGAGAAACAAAACCGGCGAAAAGAAAGGCTGTTCCAAGAACTAAGTAAACGCAAAGAGGAGCTAACACAAATCCTCTTAATGCATCAACGTTCCATAAACCCACGTAGCAGACACCAGATAATATATCTCCTAAAAAGATATTAATAATTAAAGAATTCATAAACGAAAGAAAAACTCGAATTTTGATATTTAAATGTATCTTTACCTTCTACTTTGCCCATTGCAAGGACTGTTACGGTCTTTATTGCCGGTGCTGCCCAAGCAGCTAAATGAAAATACTGCGAATGCGCTTCTATAGCTTCGTGTCCCCATTTTAAACCAGCTGCCAGGAACCACGTCAATGTAAGTATAACCCACCATATACTCGATGCCATACCAAAAAAGTAAAGCACCATAAAAAGCACAGTACACAGTTCGTGCTTAGTTCCTTGTGTTATTGTAGATACCATCTGAATACGCATGTCTAGAGGCGGAGGAAAGGGCTCTCTACATGCAATAGAATTACCAGCTGCCCATCCTATCACATATGTCAGTGCTACCATGAGGTAGCATACCGATAGAAAAATAATGGGTCTCTCTGGATATCTGCAATTAAAGAGTGGTTAGAACGGCTATATATCAACTAAAAAGAATGCAATAAATTTTTACTTTATAAGAGAATAGTAAAGTTCTGATAAAGTACAACATAAGGTAGATATACATAGTTGAATAGTAACCTAAATCTATCAGTGTCGATGAGAAAGGTCAGGAACGTAAAGAAACACGACGCAGCACAGAGAGATGCCCAGGTACCAACCCAGACTCTGGAGAAGTTACGTTCTCTTTCCGTAAAGAACATACCATCGCAGGGCGCACCACAATTAGGTTCTACTTTATCCCCCACTTTGAGAGAATAACCCAGTTCGTGTGGAACCTTGAATTGCAAAGGACAAACGAATCCAAAGTCTCTGGCACCAAGCGCGAAGCCGTTACCATTGTAAGACTTGGCCCCACCGCTGTTCCAAGGTGGCTGAAATTCTGCGACTGGCATGCGTGGTGGAGAATATGCAGGTGCCGATGGTTCCACTGGTGCTGTTTCATTAGTACCAACGCAAAGTTCTTTCCCATTTTCAGGCAATTTGGAACAATCAAGGTTATCCGGCCAATTGAAACCAAAACTGTTCATCAAATCTTCACAACCGGCACGAGCACTTTCGCACAAAGATCTGCACGGTGGTATTGCCTTCTCGATGATGGTACAAACTGGTGCATAAACGGAACAGAGAAAGAAACGTAGATCAGGGCTACATTTGACCTTGACGAGAGGCGCAAATTGATGAACTTCGTAACCGGCCTCTTCTTGTTTCTGATGGTTCATCAAATTGGGCATTATGGTCTCATTGTACGGTATATTCATGCAAAGATTTATCGTGATCGGTTCGCATCTTCCATGATGAGCGAGAGGATCCTTCGTATGCAAAGCTGATACGTCGATCACGCCCATCCGAAGAACAACGAAGATCGTGTCGAGGAAAATGAGAAATGAGACCGACATCGCGAAATAATTCGAATGACGCGAGTCGTCTCTTCTGTTTATACGATCTTTTAGTATCCCGTCCGCCTCACGCGACGTAACGCACACGGACTCGAGGTTGCATCACGGTAAAGCCGGATAAAGATAGTGTCTGGTAATAGTTGAAGAAACCTGAAGTTTTACGAAGATCGATCACGAACTTTTGACGTGATCCGTCCTTCGTATATTCTCCGACGCTACCGCACCAGGAGGCAACACTGCTCGCGCTCGTAAACAGAATGGATTCGACGCAATAATTGCTATAGAGGGGATATACTATTAACCTATCTTTCCTTCGTTCTGTTTCGCCGTCCCTCTTTCGGTAGAATTTACAAGTTTCGATGTTATTTGATATCTTTCGGGTACTCACCCTCGTCAACCCTTTCGAGGTTTCGTCGATTCGAATTTCATTTTAAACGGAGAAAGGTGGGTGTATTCGCGATACGTTTCGATTGAAATTTAGATCGACTATGATGACGTTTACTGTCACGTGGTGAAAGAACCTACAATCGATTTTATACGCAAACTCACAAAATCGAATTAAATTTAATTCTCTTTGGGCTTATGTAATCTTAGAGGGCGCGACGTACAATGAATGATTCTCAAACAAAGGACCGATCGACTGTTTTTTCTTTCTTCCTTTTTAAATGATTTATTAAAAAGGTTTATCCCAAATTAAAAACGAAAATATTTCTTTTATTAATTAGAACGGGATTTTAGGATTGGTTGGTAACGACTATGTCAGCTAGAGAATTATTGATTAGATTAGAAAGATCGATCGGTTCATTTTGATTTTATTTCTTTCCCGACACATAATGCACAATACGCTCGTAGTCGTTATTCGTAACGTTAGTTACCGCTAATGATCAGCGCAATCGATAAGTATTACGGTTTGTCTGTCGCAATATTATATCACATCGTACGGTGAGTATCCATAGAGAAAGAAAACATTGGCGATTTATCCGTATGATATCGTTATATAATATTATTTATTATTTTTTTGCAATGTATCTCACGGATATATCGTCTTCTATTTTCAGCTGCACGGATACTCGCTGACGAAGCTCGTGCGCTTAGATGACTCTTCGAAGTCATCGTTGGATTTTGCACCGATAGTCCTCCGAGTCGGTTAAAATCCATTCAAAATCAAGAGCGAATTTTTACTCTCTCTCTCTCTCTCTCTCTCTCTCTCTCTCTCTCTCTCTCTCTCTCTCTCTCTCTCTCTCTCGTTTTATCGTAAACAAATAAATAATTTATCTCCTCGAAATACTCTCATCTCGAATCGTCGATACTCCGTGTAGGAGAGGATCAGCCTTACATTCTTACGATTAATAACACTTAAAATTCATTTACGGAAGATTGAAATACGTCGTGCGAGGCAGTTTTTCCTCTTCCTCCCTTAAGAGAATCCTTTTTTGGGACGAGCTAAACGGACGATTATTTCTGATGTATCGGTCGACGAACGAAATAAGTTAGAGCGCGAAATTTAAATTATAATAAATCGTTTTTGCGTAACGATAAAGACGAAGAGCGAATAAGCGTTGGGGTGTGATTATCCGAAGGAAGACGATTCGATAAAATATTAATCCGGGAGTGCAATCAATTACACGCACGGATCTCTCGTTATATTTACAGAATAATCTAATCATTCGGAAGACGATTTATCAAATGGAGGAACGTCTTCCTGAGGAAGAATCGTATTACGTCTCTCATCGTGGACGATTATCGAATCCATTTTGTACGGAGAGAAAAGCGCGAGTCCTATCGCAAAACTAAAATAAAATCTATTGGCACGAAGGGCAGCAAAGTTTGCCTAAATTGGAAGCATTTTCTTTTGTTTTATTACGAGCTGATATAAAGAGGGACGAGTCAAGATCACACGAAGATATTTTGCTTGCTTTCTTTCTTTCTCTCTTTTTTTTTTTTCTTTTTATCTCTTAATTAATGACGCGACCAGCGCGTACTAGACTTCGTTTCAATTTGAATTGTCCCGCCTTACGTTCTATGGACTCTCTCTCTCTCTCTCTCTCTCTCTCTCTCTCTCTCTCTCTCTCTTTCTCTTTCTCTTTCTCAAATAATACTTTGCTCGTTTACCGGGAATTCAAACGTTTGTGTCTTGATATGATTACGAGCGAAACGACCGTCAAAGTTCAAATCGGATGCGTATAAAATTAACGAGGGAGGAGGATGAAAGACGACCGTGTTATCTTATATCGACAGTTAGGAAGGGTGGAACGATGTAGTTACACATCCTCGGCTTTACGCGTGACACGCTATAAATGCGGGTACGTTCTTACGTGAAATTCAATTTCGTAGGAATCGTACTATCTTACTGCTTTTTTTTTCTTCCTTCTCTCTCTTTCTATCTTAAAATATTTGCAGCCGATGCATCAATATAGAAAAATGCATATCACGGTGGGATGTGTAACGGAAAGAAGTAACTACCGCGTTCGACATATTAGCACCAAACTTATCATCTAGTTCGGACGCACGCATGCGCACGGAAGAATTCGAAAAATTGTATACACCTCTTTTAAAACTCAATTTATCTCTCGTTGCATCGAATAAACACGCGCACGGTAGTAGTAGTAAACATTAAAATACTTTCGAGAACGTTCAAAAAATGGACAGACTTCTCCGGAAATATACAGGAAAAGTTTTAGCTTTCATTTCTTTTCTTCCTCGCTTTTTTTTTTTCATTATCTTCAGAACACCCTTTAAAATCTGCCAGAAACGCGATTTTTCTAATGATTTATCACGCGTTTTTTTCTTCTTTTTTTTCTTCCTTTCTTCCTCGATCGTCTTTTTTTTTTCTTTTATTCGTACATTCGCGCAACCACAGGTATATCTAACTAGTTACCTATCTTTCCTTCTAGCGAAACTATTCGCGAGATCCGATCGTTCCATCCAGGTTGTCAGCAAGTAAATAACTGAGTAAGTTAATTCGGAGATCGTATTGAGTTTTGACGTGATCGTTTGACTCATTTTTTAGGCCTCGGTCAGCAAAAAAAATTTAAAAAAAAAAAAGATAAAGAAATAAAAAAGAAGATAAATATTTCTCGACAATTCTTTTTCCCCGATTAAATTTAATATTACTAACTGACAATCCTGGTCTTGGATTAAAAATTCTTATTTACGTTTGAGATCCATAGATACTCGCGTGCAAGAGAAAATGTAGCGTACTTTGTACTCGATCATGAATTTCACGATATTATTTGTATAGTATACTCAAAGATAACGCGCATATGCGCGGTTAGTTATATAATTGTAATAGAGAGAGATCGCGTCGTATTATAGTGAGAGGAAAAATGTGCAGACGGAGCGAGAGGAACGATCGGCCTGATACATATATATATATATATATATATATATGTACGCATCGTGTGTTCGTCCTAATTGAGCGAATATATATATATGATTAAACGTTTTTTTCTTTTTCATTTTTCAGGTAGCGTCGCATATTCTCGTATATACATACGTATGTAAATACATACATACGAGTCGGTCGTATTTTTCGATTTTTTTTAATACGTAGATCTCACAGTCTCTGTATTAGGAAAAAAGACAATCATTTTTTGATCTCCAACTATTATACTCTATTTACATCGTTTCGCACGGATTTTACTACGATACGTATCGATCGAGACAAAGAAAAAGAAAAAGAAAATATATCTCGAACGTATCGCGATCATCGCAAACGTTGTTGTTGGCCAGCTATAGGCTATTTGTGTAATGATAATGACACTAATAGTAATAGTAATAGTAATAATGATAATAATGATAATAATAATAATAATAACAATAGCAATAATAATTATAATAATAATAATACAAATAATAATAATAATAAAAATAATAGTGATGACGATGAGGATGATAGTAATTAATAATAATAATCGTAATCGTAATAATAAAATGAGACGCCTACGTCCGGGAAGATATATATTTGGCACTGAATGTCTCTTTCTCTCTCTCTTTCTCTCTCCATCCTTTCTCTTTTTTTTACGAACGAATCGGAAAATTTCTTATTTATTTTTTGTTCTTCTTTCATTATTACTTCTTTTTCTTTTTATCGACCAAGTGTATTGTAGATCGTATCGAATGTTAGTCAAGCGCAAGTACTCCCTTTTAAAACAGTGTCCAGTTTTTCATTCCTATTTACACAGAAAATAATTTCTCGCAATTGGCAGAGAATGGCAATACGAGAATGTGAATGGCGAGAAAAGGCTCTCTCGAGGATAACGAGAAAAATCGACGAAAAATATTAATCTTATCAGGGTTACCGAGTTTCTCTAAGTAACCGAAAATTTTTGGGTATGTGTGTGTGTGTGTGTGTGTGTGTGTGTGTGTGTGTGTGTGTGTGTGTGTGTTATATGTATCTGTGTCTCTATTTGTCGAGAAGAGCCGAATAAGCTCGATCAAGTAGAATTCCTCGATATTCTTTATACAGGAGTCTTCTAAACCGAATCACAAGAAGAAGACAACCAGTGAACGAAAGGCTTGGCCTTAGCTATTCATGACCGTAGATCGTCTCGAATAACCTCTCCTCGTTACGGTCTCACCCTGGGCCTCGCATTCTCGTTTTACTCGATCAATGATGTCGGCCACCAATTTTTCTTCTTTCTCTCTCTGCTGCTCCCAATCAGGACCTTTACCAATCTGCAGAGCACCAAAAAATATTTTATAAATATTCCATTATATAGGTTCTTGAAGAAAGGATAATGCAAAGTTTGCCATGTTTTAGGGGCTCGAGGCTATAACTTACATCTGACGCTTTTCTGGATTTCTTGTTACTCGGTTCCTCTCTATTCTCGTCGTTCTCGTTGTCAGAGTGTCTCGCACTCAGATGACCAATGTAGCCCTTACGCGATTTGAAGTAGGCGTTACAGCTGTGGCACTTAAACAGCGGCGCCGGCTGAGTGACCTGGGTGGAGACGTGTAGCTTGTACTTATGCCTGTACCAACGGGTTCGAGACGGTAGCACCTCGCCGCACCACTTGCAGACTACGGAACCGTCGTTTTGAATGAGGTATTCCAGCAGCTTGTAAAATAAGGTTAATTTGGTTTTTTCGCTCTTTCTCTCTATCTTTCTCTCATCCTTTCGTTCTTCGCTCCCACGTATTTCACACAAATACGCACGCAAGTGCACGCATACGCACGCACACATGTATTCTCATTCTTTCTTTCTGTCTTTCTTTCGACATAACAATTTCACTTGTAATACAAGAAAGCTGATATCAAAAGTACTCCGCTCGAAAGTCTATAGTTTTTCTACAATTTTCTAGGAAGGATAAGGATAAGGATAAGGATTAACAAGATGGCAAATTAACCAACCTGCTTTCTGACTTCCGGCTCGCTGTCAACAGATTCTGATTTCGGTAGCAACAACTCGGCTCTATCTTCTTCACGATCGGTGAGAAAATGTACGCCACTGACCACTCTTTCAGCCTTGATGTACGCACCCGTCGTTGACTCAGAAACGTTTTCTTCCTCGGACCTCGTCGTCGTCATCATCATTGTCGTCGTGGTAGTCGTTATGGGCGTTGCTGCAAGAGGAGGTGGTGACGAAGAGGACGACGAGGATGTACAGATCTCGAAGGTGATGTCGCTCGGTAAAATCGGCAGTTGATCTGTTCAAATAGGAAAAGAAAACACAATTGATGACGTACCCTATCTTTCTTCTCTCCCTCCCTCTCTCTCTCTCTCTCTCTCTCTCTCTCTCTCTCTCTCTCTATCTTTCAACGTCCATTTTTTTATTTTGTTCCTGTGTGAAAATTATTTGAATCTATTTTATTTCTCCTTTATATTATTATAATGAAACTCTTTATTATTAAGTATAATCCAAGTGCGTGCATCCTTATTCTCTCTTTCCATCACGCACTCGCACATTCGTACCAATTTCAAGTTTGTCGATCAAGGACGTGTTCGTTGGAAGAAAGAGAAACGGTCGAATAGACTATTGCAATGTATATCACAAAAAGTTACAAAGAAACTACAACTAGATAAAAACAAATAAAAATAATAATAATAATAATAATAATAATAATAATAATAATAATAATAATATAATAATAATAATAATAATAATAATAATAATAATTGTTATCGCTCTTATCGCCACCAGGCACCAAGGTATAGGTACATACGTACATACATCAGAAACAAACGTTCGACTGGCAATAGTGTGCGAACGTGCAGCATGCTTTCTTTATTGTTACAGTGGTATAACGTGTGTGTATGTGTTTTTTATTGTTTGTTTGTATAAAGATGCGCCCCAACCTCCGTGACAAGGCGGGGACGTACAATATGATATAATATAACATAAAATAATAATATATTTCATATATAATATATAATATAATTTTTTTTTCTTTATTCGCAACATTAAACCTCTTTAATATTGTCTGGTAAGTTTTTTTTTACTTTTTTTTTTTTTTAATCGTGTACAAGAGTAAGAACCGTTATTATAATATTGTTATATTGTTAATTGAGAATTCGTGCTTTATACGAGTTTTCTCTTTCTCTTTTTCTATTTACGTTGTCGTCGATAATATCTTATTGTTCTAAAGTTTTTTTTCTTTTGTGGTTTTATCTCCTCTTTCTGTAAAAAAAAAAGAAAAAAAAAAAAAAAAAAGAAAAAATAACTCCTCGTAACAAGAGCTCTTTTTCGACGAACGTCACCTATCTCACTACGCCATAATGATCGTAAATCCGTTAAAATTCATTAATAAATGGTTATTACTCGAAACGAAAACGAAGCGAACGTCGGTATTTCCGGTTTAGCGTTCCTACTCTTCGATTTCCTATCGAGTTAACAAATACCTAGTACTTAATAACAGCAAATATAAGAACTATAAATCTAATATTTCTGTGCGTTATTGCAATTTTACATGCTTATTCTTCTTCTTTTTTTTTTTATTCCCCCTTTATAATAATACATTCTCTATATAATCTTTTGAAATCTAACGAACCTTTTGTTTAAGGCGTCAACTCTACCTAATACCCGGTATTACGAATAAAATTAGAATGAAGATATAATAAAGTTATTTAACGATGACAAAGTGAATAATAGCGATAGTGATAGTGGTGGTTGTGTGGTACTAACAATAATTATAGTACTAGTACTAGTAGTAATAGTAGTGATAGTAATAGTTATAATAATAATAATAATAATAATAATAATAATAATAATAATAACATAAAAAATAATAGTATTAACTAAGGATAATTGTAATGCATGGAAAGTGAAGAAAATAAAAAATAATATGATCCTATGGGTTGTTTCGTGCGCATACGTATAAATTTAAGAAGTTTCTCAGTAAGTCGCAAACATTAAACGTGACAAAATAAAGAAACGTCCAAAGTAAATAACAAAACTGTAGTGAGGAAAAAACTGAAAATAATTGTAACGTTGCTTTAGACGAAGACATTTTCGGAAGAGACGCGAAGGAAATATAAGAATATAATAACTCAAAAAAGAAAAAAAAAGAAAAAAATATATATACATACATATCATTGTTTCGTGAAATATTTTCGTTAAAGAAATATCTGCTTCAATCTACAATTGTGTATATCAATCGGATCCTGATAAAAAAAATGGCGACCTGAGTGAGCCTTCATATATTATTCCAATAAAATCGCATGCATGCCGGTACACGTACGTACAGTAGAACCTTTATTATCTAAGCAATGAGGGCAAATTTCAAGAACTAAAACGAATATCTTTTCTGACATCAAACATAACAATAGCATATAACAATATCATATCACAATATCTATTGAATAAATAACCAATCTTTCCTAATGCACCATCATACACTTTACATCGTATATTACTTATATTATATATGTAATATATACATGTTACACGTATAATCATATAATATATACATATATAATCATCTGTTTGCAAAAGAAGATTGATAAAAATATATGAACAATGCGTATATCAAATCGATGTCTTTCTTTTCGATATTATGTTAACACTTTCTTTCACACGTTGTATGTACATACAAGGAAATTTTAATGTAAAATCAATTATGCAGCCGATAATGAAGGTTCTGCCGTGTTTCATATTTTGCAACAAACAAACAATCTCTCAACTGTCGTATATGTGCGTTTCTTATATTTAACGTTTATATATCACACGAAACAATATCAACGCGGAAGACGAGAATACTGTTCTTTATTTTATTTTTATTTTATTAATATTTTTATTTTTTTCTTATTTCGGTACTCTCTCTCTCTCTCTCTCTCTCTCTCTCTCTCTCTCTCTCTCTCTCTCTCTTTCTCTCTCTTTCTCTCTCTCTCATTCTCTTTCTCGTCCGAAAACTTCAGCAACGTACATATACAAAATAGACACGAAGCTCTCATCGTTTCTCCTATCTCCTTTTTCTTCAAAAAAAAATTTCGTCATCGAGATAGAATTTGAATTTATGAAAAAAAAGAAAGTTAAAAAGAAAAAGAAAGTTAAAAAAAAAGAAAAGAAAAAAAAATATTTCTTGGACGCGAGGTAATAAAGTTTTTAGTCGATATGCACAATACACATATTATTGATAAATATATAGCATTGGCAGAAAGAATATGTAAATTAGTTGACGAAAATAATTCTAAAGAGAAGGATTCTCGGAACGAATGATATTCTTATTTTCTGGAACATCCTCTATTATACACCAATGTACCTCGGGTACCGAAAAAAAACCAGCATATATATCAAAAATGTATCGAACAGTAATAACTTGTGCACATTTTATCGAATGAAATTAACGAACGAATAGAGGAACAAACGCGCAAGTACATATCTATGACGTAAGTATAATATATCAAAGAAAAAAAAACAAATCGGTGAGACCCACCTCTTACAAATTTAGTGGGTGACACCATATATACTATCTTTTCTGCATAGATAATAAAACTTCGTTTCCAACGTATGCGTGCGTCTGTGCATGTAAACTTACACACCTAACAATAATAATAATAATAATAATAATAATAATAATAATAATAATAATAATATATAATAATAATAATAATAATATATAATATAATATAATATAATATAATATAATATAATAATAATAATATAATCGCATTTATCGCCGTTTGTCCGTAACTAAAAGTTAATATATGATGTGCTATGCTTAATCGAACAATAATATAATATTAATATAAGTCATAATAACGGTGATAATAAAAATAACATTATTGCAGTATTCATAGTAGTGCGGATATTAGTAGTAATCGACAATAATTAATATTTTCTAATATATAATATATATATACATATATATATATATATATATATATATATATATATAATCTATCATACACTGTCCCAAAACGGTAATATAGCTGTACATATATATCAAGGCTGCCATGCAGCATATATAATTTGTGCTCTTTTTAACTAAGCATTTAATCTAATAAACTCTGCGAGTGTGTCTCTTCATCTGCCCGCAGTTTTGTAGGTTGATAGACTCTGGAGTAAAATATACACGCTTTTTTTCTTCCTTTTTCACAATATCTCGCTAATATGGTCTTCTACGCACCATTGGAATCAAATAAACTGGAAGATATAAAAAAAAAAAGAAAGAAAAGAAAAGAAAAAAAATCAGTTAGAAAACACGCCGATGAAACTCTTTTCTCTTCGTTCACGGATATGATTTTTCACCGTGATTCGTTCATAAACTTGAAGAGAACAAAAAAGAGACCGTACATTGTACATGCATCTTCTCAATATGATATATATATATATATATTCTTCCTTCATATATATACGTATGTATGTATATTCTTTCTTTGTAAAAACTCGCAAATCGTTCGATATAATAAACATTATTTTTTCTTCTCTCTTCCTATATATGTATATATAAATATATATTTATATGTTTCTCTAATTATCTATCTAAATTGTCTGAATTATCAAAATATAGATTAGTCTAAGATGTGTCCTTTAAAGATCTCTAGATGATTACTATTCGAATACGGATACGTACCGAGGTACTTCCGTTTTACTAGTTATTTTCTTTTCCTTTAATTTTCTTAGACGTTAAGATGAAAAGTGGAAGATGAGAAAAAAAGCTCTCTCACGTTGGAACTGTCGAGGACGACCATCTTACTCTTGACGATCTTGATGCGATACTGAGAAACGCGAGCGGAGAACGGATGATGAACGAAAGCGAGGTGTATCGAAGAGGAAAGCTAAACAAGAATGAAGGTATTCTCGTTGCGCAGACTACGTCTGCGTAAAATACTGCGTAGCTTTTAATAAAATTTTTAATAGAAATTGGTTTTTTATTATCGACGTTAAGAAGAAGAAATAGATATCACAATGAGTCGACCGATTGGGAAGACATTTTGTTATTATCCCTCGAAAAACAAAAGAAAAAAGTTTGTTGGACACGGTGAAAGATCGAATGAAAAGGAGGAACGTAGAAAACTTGTTGACTCGTCTCGTTTCTCCGAGTATAAAAGTAGAAACGTATCGAATACATGTGCGAACATGCGCGCATGATTAAAAAAGAAGAAACAAAAAACAAGGAAAAACAAATCCAAAGAAAAAAGCGAGAAACGAAGTAAATCGGCTTGGATCGTCACAAGCATCGGCCGTTATTGCACAAAATGGGAAAAGTTACGAGAACTTTGACAAATTGATGTATTTAAAAAAATTTTTGGTGTTTCCTTTTTATTAGAAAACAAATCTTTCTCAAGGTAGCTGACCATATGTGAAAAAAAGAAAATGAAAATAAAGGAATAAAAAAAAATAAATAAAGAAAGAGAAAAAGAAAAAAATTGTCTCCTTTGCGAAAATCCCATGTATGACATCATGATCGTCGAAATGACAGTTAAACTGGGTGGCGGTGGCGGGGGTGAGGTGAGCCATCATCATCGTATGTCTGGTTGACCCAAAGCGAATCGTATGCTGGAGATGTTTTTATAAAAAAAAAAAAAACAGAGCGCTCGTGCAGCATCGTGCGACGTTAGTGCAATTAAAATGAGAAAAGAAATAAGAAAATTACAAGGGAACATATCAAAAATATATTTATGATCAAAAATATGAAGAACTCTGAAGCGTATAAATGTACCGTTAAGATGTCGATAAAATCGAATAATCAGGTCTCGAATCACGTCAATAAAAATAATATATTTCTTTAGTTGGTGTATGCGCGTGTGTGTGCATGCGCGCGCTTATAATCAAATTATAGTCTAAAAATGACGTTTAAAATCTTTTTACACGATTTGTGCAAAAAATAAGCAATATTCGGAAAGTTTGATCATAAATATATAAAAATGTTATTATATGGGCTGAATGATTTAAATAGAAACACCTCAAGATTTTCGATTTTTTATAGGCTATACAAAAGCTTTGGATGAATAAAAATTGTTTTTAAGAAACAATTTTCCTTCATTGTTTTTTTAGAAAGTTCTTTCTCTTCTAGAAAAACATTTTTGTATATTTGTAAAAATGAAAAATGTGTAGGTGTATCTCTATTTAAATGTAACCTAAAATATATCACTTCCGATATATTCCCCATTTAATTCTCCGATTATTATACCCTCCCCCGTCGTAATCTTCTAAAAGAATATTAATGAATTCGCGCGACGTTGCACTCATGCGTCATGGTTATTACTTGAAGATGTATTGGTGGTAGAAAGGCGTCTTTTAAGTCGATCTCGCGCTTTATCAAAGACTCTTTTGCGACCGGGACCACTTATAGACGTTGTTTCGCTGGTCGAAGGCCTGTTCGACGTTGTCGCCGATCTACTACCAGTTTCGCTTTGCGCTCTGCTTGACCCAGCTCGCCCTCGCCTCGCCGCCGCCCGCTAAGGCGGGAGAAAAAAGCCAAAGGGCATGACGCAGTCCTTAGGCATGAAGCAATCGTGAACCGTCTTCATGTGATTCTTCATTTTGTCGGGTCTAGAGAATTCTTTACTGCATACTGGGCATGGGAAGACTTTGCGTTGGTGGCCTTCGTGATATAGGAAGGCGTGTCTCTGGAAACTGTATTTGTTCTTGAACGTCTTCTGAATGTCGAGCTTCGCGCACTCGGTACACTGATAGACTCCCTCTGATATCGAGGCGTAACGAAAGAGATTCAAACCACGTACGGACATCTCGGTCAATTGTTCGGCCGGGTCCTGCGAGTGGGACGTAGCGCGACGTCTCATGCGTCTTTTAGGCACCTGCCTTCCGGTTGGCGCGGACATGGTTCCGATAGCCGGACCACTTTGTTGGCCACCGCTGGACGACGAATTCGTCGTGCTCAATGGCGTGCTACTGTTGTTGTTGTTATTGTTGTTGCTACTATTATTGTTGTTGTTATGACTGTTGTTATTGTTGTTGCTTTGGGCACTCCTCGCGCTAGCAGGCGAAGAGGACGAGGAGGATGAAGAGCCTCTGGTGATTGGTGTGCTCGGAGCTGCTGGCCCACCAGCCGATGTATCCATAGGACTTGGTCCAGTGGTACTGGTCGTCGACGATGACGTCGATGTTGACGATGTCGATGACGTGGAAGTAGCCATCGTCGTATTTGTTGTCGTTGTCATAATCGCCGAGGATGTCGTCCCGGTTGTTGTCGTCATACCCATCGATCCTATCGATAATCCACTTGCTCCTCGTTCTCCGTTTCTTCCAGAGGAAAACCCATCCGCCGTTTGAGACGCGCTGTTATTGCCCGAGGCAGAACCATGTGAAGATGCCATTCGTGTCTTTTCCTTCCATGTCTCCGTGATCGTTTCTGACTTGTTCGGTGTTGATGATGAGAATTCTGTGAAAAGACGATAATTAGTATACTCTCGATAACGTTGTCTTTTCTTTTATTCTCAAGTACACTCACATACACACAGCTACATATATTCCCGCATTTTTTCACACATCTACTCGTCCTATCTTGCAACTTTCATTAGCGACTACATTGATGGAAACGGTAGGTCGTCAGATGAGATATAATTTTATTTTTTAACTAATTTTAACATTCTACCGATCGTTTCATCATATTTAAAACAAAATTAAACTTATTTTCTCTCGAGAAAACCGACAACCTGCCGTCAACGATAAAGTATAAAACATCCATTCGATGCATTCTCTGCATGCACGTTGCAAACATAAGGACGAAAATGAATTCAGTCAAATATATATTCAGTCAAATAACGTAGTAGTAATAATAATAATAATAGTAGTAGTAGTAGTAGTAGTAGTAGTAGTAGTAGTAGTAGTAGTAGTAGTAGTAGTAGTAGTAGTAGTAGTAGTAGTGGTAGTGGTAGTAGTGGTAGTAGTAATAGTAGTAGTAGTAGTAGTAGTAATAGTAGTAGTAGTAGTAGTAGTAGTAGTAGTAGTAGTAGTAGTAGTAGTAGTAGTAGTAGTAGTAATAGTAGTAGTAGTAGTAGTAATAGTAGTAGTAATAGTAGTAATAGTAGTAGTAGTAGTAGTAGTAGTAATAGTAGTAGTGATAGTAATAGTAATAGTAGTAGTAATAGTAATAGTAATAGTAGTAATAATAATAAAAATAAAAGAATAATAATAATAATAATAACGTGCAAAACGAAATCCATTGTGATACGCATAATAATATAGATGCGGGATAAAGTCATAAATATATTAACGTTTTCTATTATATATACATCAATGATAACGTAAAATCTTGATAATATACTACATTTTTTTCTACTCGTAAAGACGATTGGAAAAGATTTTGGGATAATTTTGTAGGAATATTTGGCTATAAAAAAGAAAAAAAGAAAGAAAACCTCTGTTGCTGATGAACAAAACAAAGTAAAATCATACTATTTTTTAATAAGTTGTGTGTTTTGTATGTATCTGTGTTTTACGTGTTTATAACATGTGCACGTACTCTATGCGTCTCATTATTAGATCATATCATTAAAATGTCTACTTCGATAATAAAAATCATAGTACGGTAGGTCTATCTATAAAAACAAAGATATAGCATACATCAGGGGTTGAGGAGGTGGGGGATACGTCGAGGTCCAACCCCGTGAGAGATAAACTTAAAAAAACAATAATAATTATAGCTGCTAAAAGACTTGCCATGCTACAATGAGAAGAGCTCGCACATGCTTTCTCTGTGTAACATTGAATATACATACAAATATATATATATAATATACTTTGGATATACCTCAAATTTTCCTTCGTCGCAAAAAAAATAAAAAAAAAAAAGAAAAGAGAAAAATCAACGTTTAAAAGAGACGTTCGATCGAAACATGAAACTGATATTTACAGTTCATAAGACTACGTTACATACATACATATTTATATTTATATTTATATTTATATTTATATTTATATTTATATTTATATATATTCATAAAATCTTTTCGATAAACATTTTTTAAAGGCATTGCACATACACGTGAACAAAGTTTCTGGTCTCGATCATTGTCCTCGTGTCGCTAGTATAAGGATAAAAACAAATATTTTTTTAAAAGAGCAGTTTACGATCTTATCGAATCAAGGTTAAATGCAAATAAAAAGAAAAAGAAAAAAATCGACACGAGTCGTTGAGTGATATGGCTGTGTACAATTAACATCGTCATATAACTATAATATATACATACAAATCGTCAACGTAAATATAAAATATTATCGCTCTCGACCCCGATGATCATGTGAATAATTAATATATATAAAATAATAAGTTCAACAAATATAAGTGTTACGCAACACATGCAAAATGATGATCCGTAAAAAATAGCGATCGTTCGATTTCTATCTTGAGAGTCTCGTCGTGGAGTTCTTTTGAACTTTGAAAAAAGATGTGATGTAAAATGTTAATTTTTTTTCTTTTTTTTTTTCAATGCTTCCTCGACGAGACAGTGATCGCAATAAAGGGAAATCTTAAAATAAAAATGCCATTTGCATTTTATATGTTTGTGTTTGTAGGGAGAAGGTAAAAAGGTATCAAACGGCGACGTTCGACGTATATTATTGCTTATTACACTCTCTTATTTATATTACATTTATATATATATATATTCAAACGCGGAACGTCACCGATGATTTCACTTTGCGGTTCCAGCAACTAAATAAAAATAATTTTTGGCTAAGGTCTCGTGATTGTACGTGCTGGATTCTTTCTCGCAATACGAGGTGGCTTGTGTTGTGTGTTTACATATATATGTGTACATCATACATACATACATACATGCATACATACATACATACATACATACATACATACATACATACACTCACGCACGCGCGCGTACTCGTACTCGCACTCACTCACTCACACACACACGCACACGCACACACACACACCAGAAAATACGAAGGTACAATATATAATATAATAATGATAAATAAATGTTTGCGATGTGACGAACGGAAAAGAAAGAAATAGTTTTATGTGGCCAAACGCATGTGGAACTTTCGCGTTCGTGTCTCTTTCTCTTTCAAAAATTCATCTAATTTCGTTCTAACTTGAAATTTAAGGTATTATTATATATGGCACTCATAATATCTTGTTTATATGTGATCATTTCTTTTTTTTTTAATTTTCTTTACATTCCTTTTCTTTTCTTTTTCGATGAATCCTTCTTTGTGAAAACAGATTTATTCTTTTGTTGTTTTTTATGATGAACAAAGATTATAGATTCGATAAGATTGGATTAGAAACTCGAATGTTTTTCTTTTCGTTCGACACTCGTGCGACTTTTGTTCAATGTGAAACAACGAAAAGGCTACGAAAGAGATAAAAAACAAAATGAACGTAGAGAAGAAAGAAATGAAAAATACAATATGAGAAAAAATCAATAACAACAAATATACAATGCGTATTCTAATTGCATACACACGATACTACTTTATTCTGTGCATGTGTGTGATTAGGGTAATTACCTTTATCTCTTGTTTCAATGCGATTACTCTCAGAAGATCTCCATCTTTTTCTTTGCGTGTCACTCTTTACAATAGTAATCCGAGATAATATATATATGTACATATATTTCTCCTCAAGTCATATAGTAACACGCTAATTCGACGATCAAGTTCTTATTCTTTTCACCTCTTTCGTGTCTGAAGCTCTGACTGAATGCACTTAATTTTGAAATTTAAAATATATAAAAAAAGAATAGTAACAAAGAAAGAGAGCGCGAAATCACGAAAAAAACAAATAAAAAGAACTTTTTCTCGGATCGCAAACGGAAGAGCATAAGCAATACAAATTTTATCGCAAAATGCGATCAACTATTGGTCGTTACGAAAAGGTCGCAACGACATGTCTCTCACTCTTTTTTTTCCGTTTAATTTCTCTTATCATCTGTAACGAATTTGTTGAGTCGACTCGTTTCTACATTAACTGTAGCAACGATAACAATAATAATAATAATAATAATAATAATAATAATAATAATAATAATAATAATAATAATAATAATAATAATAATAATAATAATAATAATAATAATAATAATAATAATAATCGTAATGACGACGACGATAATTATGTAATATAATATATAATATAATAATAATAATAACATAAAAATAACAACAAAGTGGCTTTTCGAGATGCACACGTTCTCAATATGTTTTTCTTTCACTTATTTTTCTTCGAATCGTCGCTTAATCATTCGTTACAGAATGGCGGGTCATTCAAAATTGGCGCGTGGAACGTATGGCGTGTGTTGTGTATGTAGGTAGATATTTAGATAGATAGATAGATAGATAGATAGATAGATAGATAGATAGATAGATAGAGAGAGAGAGAGAGAGAGAGAGAGAAAGAGAGAGAGAGAGAAAGAGAGAGAGAGAGAGACAGACAGAGATAGAAAGATGGAGAGGGTGGGTGGGAGGGAGAGAGAGAAAGAGAGAGAGAGAGAAAGATAGGGGCACGGATGCGAGGCGTACGTTTAGCAAAAAGAAAAAAGAATAGAAAAAAAGAAAAGAAAAGAAATTTTCTTGCATTCCTTTGTTTTTTTTTTTAATTGTTTGTCGAAATTAGCTGATAGAGAAACGCCAAATTAAAAGAGAATGCCGCACGCCAAGCATCAAGCCTCTCAACGGCATCGGTACACAGCGAGACTTAAAAATTCTTAAATTACAATCTATTGAACACCGTTCCTTTTATTATTGATAGTCATAATCAAACAATCAGTGCATATAAAATATACTAATTCTACCCAGCGTCAGAAAAGACTCGTCTTCTCTAAAAAGTTCCCTATAAAATTTCATCGTTTTCATCTCTGCTTTTTTATTTATTTATTTAATTAATTATTTATTTATTTATTTATTATTTATTTATCTTCATTTTTTTTATTTTCCTTACGCACTTTTTCTTTTCATCCTTTTTATAATTATTATTATTACGCGTCTTAATAAGATCTTATAACTCTTATTTGGCACTAGAATGCGATCGCCGTCAGCGCGTTTTTTCGAAATAGAGGGATATGCGCATGCAGGTATATATGTACGCACCTACGTACGTACGTATGTATGAATATTATGTATGTATAGATGTATTTATGTATGTATCTATGTATGTTTGTATGTGCTTAACGCGCGCCCGCGATCGCCGATTTTTGTTTATAATAACAATTTATTCTCTCTTCTTTCTTTCCTTTTCCCTTTTTATTAAATTATTATTATTTTCATCTTCGCATCGCTTTCTTTCTTTCTTTCATCGTCATTATTTATGTCGCTTAAAAAGGCACCAAACGGGGGATTACTCCGCTATACATTATTTACTGGATCCCACTGAAGTACGTTAATTCAACGTATATACATATAAAATTAAAAGTCAACCGCTTTCGTTTCTTTCTTTCTCGTCTTTTTTTTAACTCTCATTTTCTGACGCATTCCTTCAAAACTGCAACGACGTTAATAGGTTTTACCAACTAGCGCTAAAATATATTCGATATATAACCTTTGTTTATATATATATATAATATAATATAATAATATATATAATATAATTTTTAATATAATAATTAATATAATAATAATAATAATAATAATAATAATAATAATAATAATAATAATAATAATAATAATAATAATAATAATTGATGGCGATAATGATGATGACGACGTCGATGATGGTGATGATAACTGCAATAATATATGTGTTCGTGTGTATTTGTGTGTAATTACACCCACACGCACCTACACAGTGAAACGGCTAGACGGGAGGCAGATGAAGTAGACAAAGGTACGTAAGGACAAAGGGTAAAAGGGACGATGCGACATAAGACAAAGAGTGGTGAAAAATGAAGAAACAGTGTGTGTGTGTGTGTGTGTGTGTGTGTGTGTGTGTGTGTGATAAGTGCGAATCTGTGAATTCTTGTACGTAGTGTATGTGTCCGTTTATGTGTAAATGTGTTAAAATCTATCCGATAGTACAGTCTGCTTTTTAAGCCTCATCATTTACTTCTTCCGTTCTCTTTCAAGGTGCTTCTTTGCAATAGTCGCCAGTGCCAATGACGCGCGAGAACTTAATGGTAAAAGTTTATTTGACTAACATTCCCTTTTACGAAGGGCAAATGAAGAAAAAGGAAAGAGAAAAAGAAGAAGAAAAAGAAAGTACAATAAACACATTGGCACGACACACCCTTGCAAGAAACACGGGTATAAATATAATATGCTCTATTTAATAATTTTTTTCTTTTTTTTTTTTCCTTTTTTTCCCCTTTCTTTCTCGCCTTAATGCATTTTCATTTAAACCCACCCCACCCACAATGCATAAATTAATTAAAATATGTTCATAACATGAAATTCTTCAACGAGACGACTGCGATACCGACCACGATTGACGTAAGAGAATAGTTTTAAACAAAAGAAAAGAAAAAAAAAGAAAAAACAAAATCATTACGCGTTTCGAAAGCTCACTTTTTATATTACTTTTTTTTCAATTAAAATCAATAAAACTCGTTGAAATAGCTGCATTGTGTTACAATATCAACGAGTCACGTCATATATAAACACTTTCAACAGGTATCGATATTCTACGTATTGATTTTTCCTATTTTTTGTTTCCCTTTTCCCCCTTTTTTCTTAACGAAAGATACAAGCAACATTCTCTCTTCTGCATCCAAAACGCCTTAAGACGACACGTCGTTTTTTCTTCGTTACAAAGATTTCGGACGATTTGAACTTTGAATTTTGTACCGCGAGAGAAAATGTTTTACCTCTCGTTAAACGATAAAAGAATCTTTATCGATTCTCTCCCACTCGGTGCGAACATTCTTTTCCGTCGATATAATGCGATTTATTATTAATTTTCAACAATCTTAATTCTAAAGTATAACAACGTCGAAGGCAACGCGTGTACGCACGAAACACGAACGTCGGCGTAAGATTAAATTTTAAGAACACGTTTTCGATATCAGTTACTACGTTCTTCTCGCTTATTTCTTTTTTTTTTTTTTTTCTTTTGAACACATTCTTTTTTTGTACAGACATCGATTCTTAACTCTTTGGTCACGAGCCTTGAGATGCCACTAAGGAATTTGGAATATACATTCGGAGATTGTGCTACTTGTAAAGAAGCAAAAGACTCTTTCGTAGAAATAAGTACGCTGTACAGTTAATTCACGTATCGTTATAAGAGGGAAAAGAGAAAAAGAAAAAAAAAGAAAAATAAAAATAGAAATAAATAAATAAAAAAAAAATAAAACAACTACAAATAAATAAATTCAGCCGATTTGTATAAAACTTGGCGATATGTCGAGATAAAAGTCAAGGAAATGAATTTTTGTTTTTAACGAGTTTCTCTCGCGATTTTGTCTCTTACGCCAAAATTATTGATCGTGGTCATAGTAGCTTCGGATTTTTATATATACATATGCATATACATATACATGTATGCATGCATCCATACATCCATACATCCATACATACATACATCATACATACATCATACATACATACATACATCATACATACATACATACATACATACATACATATATACATACATATATATGAACTAATAAAAATCGTACATCTCCCCAACGGTAACTCTATGAAAGGCCTACAAATCCGACCAACGATCATCGAGCGAGCTTAGTCACTCGATTTGTTTTACTTTTGTCCATTTTTCTTTTTTTCTTACATACGTTTAACACGTCAAGCCGACTAATATAACGATACAAACCAAAAGAATCACCTAATCAACCGGTTCGCAGATATTTATTTATTAGAGACGTATATAGATTTGCAGGCGATCCAGGAGCATCTCTATACCCTGCTATTTATTTATTTATTTATTTATTTATCGTATATATATATATATATAATCTAACGCACGATATCTCCTCATTAACATCGTGCTTTCTTTGCCCTCTCGTAGAGTCCTCCTACGTAACATCGTTTATCTTTCTGCCATCTAAAATTGAGTTAGTCTTAGCCTCTCAGTGATTATCAAATGTGAGTGTATAACTTTACTTATTATTTTGTTTTCTTTCTTATCTCCTCCACTATCTCTCTTTTCTTTTTTTGTTATTTCTTTTTCTTTGTTTTACTTTATTAATCGATATAAGCTGTCTAGCCGCTGCCTCTTTGCACTTTTTGTGTTTCGTGTGTGTGTGTGTGTGTGTCTGTGTTTATTTATTTGTTTGTTTGTGTGTGTGTGTGTGTGTATGTGAACAAATATCAATTTATATCTTTTTCATCTTTTCTTTTAGATTCCCATATCCCTCCCATTCGCTAACCACCATAAACAACGATCACTTTGGACGGGTTACCTTCGACCCATCTCCCGAACACATAAAGCGATTCTTTTTTTCTCTTTTTTGCTTAAGTTTGACTTTAATCGTGTTTCCAAGACGAAATATTTCAATTTCAGGCGACGAAGTAGTTCTACATATCAAAGAACGAAAACGATCTCAAGCTTTACCTTTAAAAATCCATCAATCTATAAACACACACACCATCGACGGTGATAGCTGTTATTCTTTGGTCCATGAAAGTTTCAAATATATTCTCGTGATACAAAATCGAGCCCGAGAGATATGGAATATGGAAAGTACACGTGCACATGCAACGACACGTTTCAACCCGATATTCCCATTTTCTAGCTTCCTATACATTACTCGTTTTTGTTTTCTATTTTTTTTTCTTCATTTGCCTCCTATCGAAAGCATAACGTCAAAATCTAATTCGTTTTCCCGATTATACTTTTCTGGCGACGATATCTTCTAATATTTCTAATGATATATACATATACATACATATATATATATTATATATATATATGTATATATATAATACATACATATATGTTTGTATATATATGTATATATAATACATACGTATATATGTATGTATATATACATGTATATATATGTATATACATATATATATATGTATATATATAAAAACGCATATTCTCTTATATTACTCTTATATCTCTCCCATCCAGATTTCTAATTCTCTTTATCGTTCCCTTCCTTTCTTCCATTTTTTCCCTGTTCTAATCTTTCTAAACGCTTGATATCTCTCGAATATAACGAACGAACACGAACAGTAACACTGGTCGCAATCGTGGGCGACAGCATAGAACTTTTCAAGTACAACTATCTAATCCCGTCGTCATTCTATTACCACCGCTACACACTCTTTTCATGCGAGTGTTTTAATTTTGTTTTTATCTGTTTTTCTTTTTTTTAATACATACATATATATATATATTATATAAAGTATATATATATATACATATATATATATATATATATATAAAGTAACAACGGAGAAGATTTCGGTTATCGTAATAATTAATTAATAGCTGTAATATTGTAATTATACTATCATATAGCCTCTAATCGTGTCTAACGTCTATGTCCAACTAGTGAAAAAAAATAAAAATAAAAAAAATAAAAGAAAGAGAAAAATTTGTATACAAATCGTCGTCTCGGTCCCCTCTCTCGCACAACAACAAACGATTCATCGTCGTCGTTGTCATCGTCGACGTCCTCGTCGTCATCGTCGTCGTCTTTGTCGTCGTCCACGTGCAAGGCAGATTCCCGTTTGCGAAACCTACCACCCGCGAACGCAGATATTGGTTGGAGGGAGCCCCGACGAAGTGTAACGTGCAAAATATTATTTCATTACAACTATGATTGTATATTTTAGTGCTTTTTTCTCGTGACTAAGCCTACACACCATTGCCATAGTCGTAACCCTTTCGGCCGAATATTCGAAACTGTTTTTCTTTCTTTTGTTTTTTCTCTTCTTTTTGTTTGCAAAGCTCTCGCAGTTGCGTACGTATCTTTTATCTCTCATCCTCGAATCCTTTTCCAACTCCAAGCTCCAACAATTTTTCAGAGATAAAATATGTTATTTTTGGTAAAAGTGTCTCAAATTCTTTCTCAATTTTTCTTTTCTTATTTTTTTTTCTTTTTCTTTTTTTATACTACGTCGAACGACTCCGAGCGATCTTCAGGATTAATTTCCTACTCCTCTTATCTTTCCCCCTTTTTTCTTCTATTGCTACTATCTTGAATGAATCAAAGACGAAAGTCAGTTCCCGATACCGAAGGTTCGCTCCTTCTGGAAACACGACTTGATATTTTTAAAACGTGATATCGACAATTACTCGAGATAATATAATATATATAGAAAATACAGTCATTGATTGTTTTATTTTATTTTCTGTAAGCGATCTTTCTTAAATTTTCTATAGAAAGACTAGTAAATTTTGTTTCCTTTCTTGATATCTCTTCAATTCCATCTACTACATCTTTCCTTTTTGTTTCCAAGCTCCCTTCCCACCCCCAACCAACCCCTATTTTAAGAAGATATAAGCGCAACGAGGACAGGAATGCCACGCACACACACACACATACACACGCGTGCGCGGTTGTACTTAAATCTTAATAACTTGCCCTGAGACGCGCACAGAGTTCGTAAAGATCAATCGACGACGACGACGACGACGACGACGACGACGACGACGACGACGACGACGACGACGACGACGACGACGACGACGACGGCGACGACGACGACGACGACGACGACGACATCGACGACGTGCAGACGACGTGCAGACGACGTGCAGACGACGTGCAGACGACGTGCTTAGCTCGATCGGGTACGATACAGCATGGCACGGCGTTAAGTTACTACTAAAGTGCCTTCAGTCTATCCAATGTCAGTACTATCTTGTATTTGGTGTCGTTAAAATCGTCCCTCTACAGTCTTTCAAAAAAATTGCATGCCCCGCTCAAAAAATTTTTCGTTCGACATCTCCTTCTGCCTTTTAACACCCCTCCCAAAAACCTCACCCCCTCTTAATATACACGTCACACATCTTATCGCGTAACAATGTTTATAGCTCACTTCACAACTCCCTTACCCTCCTGCCCCAGTTCCTCTCTATTCCTGTCTATATTTTATCATCGATAAGAATTACGTGCGCTACTAACGATAAACCGCGATAAACCGAGCTTTTCGAAGAAGCTCATCTGGAAACGGCTCAACAACATGGCGGCAAACGGTCGTCGTACGTAATATTGCATTTACTCAGTCTACGTGGTTCCCTTATTTACTTATAATCGCGTACTTATGCATCCAAAACGATCGTGTTTTATATATAACCTCGTCTTAAGCGCATGCTATCATTCTTTTAGAAACGTATCAACTACTACACGTACAACACGTTTGATTTTCTTTTTGCGTAATTATTATTTTTATACTAAGTCTCTCAAATAGTAAATATACTCTCTTTCTGTGATTAGTATTTTCTTCCTTGTCACATCTTTTTTGTTTCTTTTGGATTTTTTTACAACACTTATTCCCCCCACCCCCCTAATCCCCAGTTCGTATTTTATAACCGCATTCTCTGGCCGTCGCAGAACAACGCGTAACTGTACGTCGACGCGACGCCATGAGTCGAACGGTTGTTATTTTAATATAATAATAAATTTTCTTTGTTAAATTCATATAATCATCTGTGTATAATCCGCTAAATCCCTCCTATGAGGGAGGTATGCGGTAAAGCTCGTTCGTTTTGTAACTTTAAATGTTCCACGCGTGCTCGATATTTCTCTTCCTTCTCTCCCACCATCATCGAAGAAAGTAGAGCCCTTCGATCTCGTTATATACGATCTGTTCTCTTCGTTACACCTTTGACTCGATGATAAATCTGAGCCGAAGAAAGCTATAAACCTCAACTAAAATCATGCTAGAAAGGATTTGCTTTCGAACCATATAATTTCGTCCAAGGCAGCCATAATTATTCTTTAAATATTCATCTCCTCGTCTCTTGCGTCACTCTCGTGAAACAATTAAGCATAACTCTTCTTTTTCCGAATCCCTATTACCAGAATCTTTCGATCGATCTAACCTCACGAGAACATAGGTCTTCTTTCCGTTAAAGATTATTTCTCGTGTCAGCAGAAGCGATTTTAATGATCGCATTCTGCCTCCTCTCTGCGACTCCGTTATTCTCATCTTCATTTTCTTATTCCTTATCCTCTTGTTATTGCATATTCGATGATGCCGATTACTTTACGGTGCGGCAGCTCGCAGAGAGGAGGCAACAGCGGATGATCGCAATGAACGATTTCCGAATCATGGCCATTTTTGGTAGCGGCCTACCGTTGTTGACCCATGCTACTACTGCCACTGTTACTGACATTCATATGCGGCTTAAGACTATGAATGATCTTAACGTGGGCGACCATGTTGTCCTTTCTTGTAAACTCCTTGAAGCAGACCGGACATGGATAGTACTTGACGTTAGGCTTGTGCGAGGTGACGTAGTGCCGGCAAAAGTTGCTGATGTGTGTGTAGGTACGATGACATACGGTGCACCGATAAACGTCGCCCTCTTTAACGCAAAAGTCTCGCACCGAGCCCTCCGTCCTCTCGTTTTCGACCTTAAACGAACCCTCGAAGTCGCTCTGACTGATCTCCGACTCGCCGGCGACCAGATTAAATATGGCACTGCTCAGATTGTCTTTCGACATTTTCTGCTCCGACTCCGAGTCGGAATGTTGGGGATCCTCCCCCGCCGCTGCCGCCGCCGCAGACGTAGCCGATTTGCCCTGTAGACTCGACGCGCTGTACTCCTTGCGAAAGCACTTTTCAAAGTTGATGCGTATATGCGTCGGCGATTGCGAACCACAGCCACTCGACGTTTCCTCCGAGTCTGCAATTTAAGAAAAGACTCCTCTTTAAGATGTTCTCGCTAAGCCCGCATCGTATTTTATTTCATTCCTTATTATATCTCACACGTGTTTTTGATAAATAATATAATTATAGTAATTAATAATAAAGATCAATTATTTTTCTATAATGTAGATTATAACTAATTGATATACGATTATATAAAATATATATATATATACATACATATACACACACACATATATATATTATATGTGAATAAATATATATACATGTATGATATGTATGTATATACATATATATATGTGTGTATATATGTATATATATATATATACATACATACGTACATACACACACACATATATATATTTACATATATATAAACGTATTACTAAATTTGTGGGGGAAGCAAGAGGAAGGGTAGAGCCAGCAAAATGTGTCACCGAAATCTCGAATCGCGCTATCTCGTCTCGTACTTCAAATACTTTTTTCTTTTTCTTTTTGAATTCAAATTTGATATCTTTTCGTATGTTCTCTAGGACGTCCGTACACGTCGTGTCTTTTATCCTTCTTCCGACTTTTTTCTCTTTCGCTCGATCATCCTCTCGTTGCCGCTCTCTTTCTATATTTCTCTCCTTTATCTCTATCTCTATCTCTAACTCTAACTCTCTCTCTCCCCCTCCCACTCTCTCTCTCCCCCCTCTCTCCCCCTCTTTTTCTCTCTGCCTCTGTCTACAATTCGTTATCACGGTTCTCGAATTTTAAGAACTAAAAAAAGCAAAAAAAAAGAATAAATTTTCCGCCACCGCTACACGATCGTGCAATTTCGCATTTTTAAAGAAGTCTATCCCTTCCAACCACCCACCCTCTCCACTATATAATGGCGAATCACGCTCGCATATTACAACATATTGTTCTCGATTTTTTTTTTCTTTTTCTCTTCTTTTTCTATCTTTTTCTCCCGTTGCAATATATACACGCTCGTACGCACGTTAGCACGCACAAACGAATGGATTTCTCCTTCTCTATCTTTCTGTTCGTTCCTATCTCTTTCTCTCTCTCTCCCTCTCTCTCTCTTTCTCTCTCTCATTTCTATATCATCTACAATGAGATATACATTATACGTTGTCCGCGTTATATCCATGGTAAAAAACAATAAAAAAATAAATAAATAAGTAAAAAAAAAATTAAAAAAATAAAAAAGAATATGCAAATAGAGCGTTAATTTTTCGACCTACTTGATTTGTTCTTTTTTTAAATCATAGAAAAAATATAGAAATACCGATGCGACTTCGGTCCGTAGATTTCTTCACATACACACATAAGCACACACACGACGCACGTAGGAGAGCAAACGAAAAATTTGCGCGCATACGTACGAATGTGTTTCAACTACTTTCTGCTATTCTACTATTATCGTTAACGATTAAATGATCTACGTATATGTATTGCAATAATATATACAACGAAACACGTCTATGCACGATCTTTCCTTAGAGAATCTTGCGTACGACGCGTGAGAATTTGTTCGTCCTGTCCAGTTCTGTCTTGTCTTGTCCATTCCGTAATCCATCTCTACGGGAAGACACGATCCATCGAGATCGAGGACGCTTGAGAGAAAAAAGTACGATTTCTAATTTTCGTACATTCCGCTTTCGGTTTCATATATTATTATAAATAATATATGCGTAAAGTTTCTTTATTTTCTTTTATGTTATGGATATTTACTTGGCTTTCTCTTTTCATCAACTTATTTATTCTGGCATTTTTGAAACGATTCTTTTGAATTTTTTTTTTTTGTTTTTCGTATTTTACAAAAAAGAAAACGTTTTTCGTTTAAGCGGCTGGCCTCCCTAAGTTCCCACGCTTCCCCCGCACAAAAGATTAATCTCTTGTAAATTCAAACGGTGACTCAGATAATCTCAACTCACCTGCGTTAAGAGAACAAAGCAACACGTTCACGGTCACACTACTGAGCGATTCTTGATCATCTTCGAAGCACACTGTTGCTCGCGCGCGCGCCTGCGTTTATAAATTCTTTTTTTATTGACGATAGATTAAAAAAAACAACGTACGTCGCACTTTTGATTTCACGACTCTCTCTCTCTCTCTCTCTCTCTCTTTCTCTCTCTTTCTCTCTTTCTTTCTGCTTTTTCTCGTTCTTTCGATTTTTTAGTTCATTTGTTTATTTTTTGTTTTTTCTTCCATTGTAATTTTTATTTTGTTTAAATTTCATTGTTGTCCGGAGGTATACACGTACAACACGTTGATCGTATTCTTTCCCTTCCCATTTTCATTCGTCGTTTATCTATCTATTTATCTCTATCTATCTATCTATACAATATTTCAACCATACGCCTATTCACCTAACTACCTAACTTCATCTATAAATTTACCTACTTATCTAACTATCTAACTCTATCTTCTTTTTTCCCTTCTTTCTTTCTTTCTCTCTTCCTGTGCACTCACTCCTTCATATTATTCCGCTTTATTCTTCTGCCGTTAAATATTCAGGCAACGAGAACGCAAGAGAAGGCGGAAGCGACAAAACCCGTCGACGTTCGTCGTCCGTTTGTATATATATATATATACATACATACATACATACATACATACATATATATATATATATATATATAACAATTCATTTTTTAGTATATCTATACATGTACTTTTTTTCGTTTAAATTCTCTTCTCATTCTCCTCCCTCGTCGCGTGTCAATCGCACGCGAATCTTTCCTTATTTTCTCATGACATTCTTTTATTATTTCGTATTTATTTATTTACTCTTTTTTGTTTTACTCTTTCGCAACAAACGGATGTAAAGAAATTAACCAGCGTTTAATGAAATAAAGATATTAGAAAAAAGTAAGCACCGCTAAAAGCTGGCTCCACCCCCTCCTTTTACCAGTGGCCAATGGCAGCGAAGCGTTTCTCATTATTCGTGCGGGAGTAGCGTACAGTAGATCGGGTGATCGAGAAAGCTAGTAAAAATAGTCGGAAGATCGTTGAGAAGAATTTGGCGCGAAAGATGGTCGCGAGTGTGAACGAGAAACGAGGAATACATAGCATCTGTGGTGAGAAAAAGATACAAAAAAAAAAAATAAATAAAAAGAATACAAAGAAGAAGAATAAAGAAAAGGCACAGCAAATAAGGAGGAGAGTGAGAGAGTGAGAGAGAGTGAGAGAGAGAGAGAGAGAGAGAGAGAGAGAGACGAAGGAGAAGAAGCAAAAAAAAATGAAAGATGAAAAGAGATAACGAATGGATGAAATTTTTAAAAATAGAAATCAAGAATGAAGAAACGAAAAGTCAGAAAATAAAATTAAAGAATTAAAATAAAAAGATAGATGAATAAATAAATAAATAAATAAATAAATAAGAAAAAATTAAAACGAAAAAATAGAAAGAAAAAGAACAAGGCGCTGCTCATTGGCCGATTATACATTACGTGGGTATAATATGTTCTCGGTGGATGGTGGGTTCGATTTATGGAGGCTACAACATTCAAAAGGGAGTCTCATGTATTTGGTAGCACATCCGAAAATTTACTCTAAAGTCCCGCCATTATTGCGGGAAAATTATCTACGAATTCAACGAGACGACAATTTCCTCTTTTTCGCACATTTACGCATTTACGCGAACCCGCCCCCCTCCACATATACAGAAAGTTACATTCTCTCTCTCTCTCTCTCTCTCTCTCTCTCTCTCTCTCTCTCTCTCTCTCTCTCTCTCGCATTCTTTCGAATTTCGTACAATAACACATACATACAATTACACAAAACATTCTCTTAAAAAATTTGTTCGATTGACTTGCACAATACGTTCAAAAGATACGACGATAAAAAAAAATATTTTACAAACGCGAGTTTGAGAATGATCGTCAAAGCGAGTCGAGAAAAAAGTGCGTGAGTAAGATTGTATCAGAACGAGGAAAAAGAGAATAGCAAAAATGGTAAAACCGATTGATGCGGCCATTACGTATATGTTTTATCGTTTGCTCGTTTGGGGGCGACAATTCATGGGATCATGTTTTTATGAGATTTTTCATCATCCTTGCCAATTCTTTGAACGTCTAATGCAAGTCGAATGTATTTATGTATCATCTCATTCGAAATTCCCTAAATACGACAGATATTTCATTTTCTTGCTTTTGATCTCTCTCTCTCTCTCTCTCTCTCTCTCTCTCTCTCTCTCTCTCTCTCTCTCTCTCTCTCTCCCGCTTTCCCTCCATCCCTCCCTCTCTCTTTTCTCTTTTTCTCTATATTTCGTTTTCTAAAATCGTTCTAATTTTCTAAAATCCCACAAAGAAACACTACACGCAATCGTACTTCTTTAAAAAGATCTTTTTTAACAAGAGATCTCTACGCCGCGGCAGATTGTGCGTCGAAAAGGAAGATTCTTTTCTATCTTCTTTTTCTTTTTTTTTAAACGCGAAATTAGCCGTCGTGCGCGCGCGCATGTAAATGATTCCAAGGTTTACGTTCGTATTCCCCGCACTTTTTTCATTCTCGAAATGCACAGACAGGCGCGAACGAACGAACGAACGAACGAACGAGAAAATTTTCCTTTTACTTTTTTTTTTTTTTTTTTTTTTTTTTTTTTTTTTTTTTTTTTTTTTTTTTTTTTTTTTTTTTAAGGTATTCTTCATTAACGAGTATCAACGAAAATCCTCCGGCGACGTTACGTCTCCCGATTTCACCGATATCTATTTCGAGTGAGCGCTTTTACGAGGATTTATACGTTTTTGTTTGTTTGCTTGTTTGTTTGTTTGTTCTTTTTTCATTTTTGTTTTCGTGTTTTTTTCTTTTTTTCCGTTTTTCCTACTTATACGTATATATTCGTTATGTCTATTTTATTAAGAGCCTTCCAGGTATAGTTCTCGCTGCGATACTGCATCGTGGCTCGTTGCAGTCGCGCAGAAGAGAAGCAAGATGAAGTTAACAGATGAAATTCTGAAAAGTTAAATCAATTAGCACATCGTATAGCAGTTTGTCGTCCATCCGCCACCGTATATAGATATATAAATATATAAATATATATATATTACATATATAAATATATATATATTATATATGTGTATAATCTTTATTATTAAACTTAAATATACACGTGATCCTTCTCTCCGATATAATACAACACCGTAAGCGTTGTTTCGTAAAAGAAAAAAGAAAGAACGACGACAGTTAAATCGTCATCCACATCGCTCCTCGTTTAATCAATTATTTTTCTTGGTCGTATAAAGAAGGCTGTTTGTAAAATAACATGTCTTCCTCTTTTTTAAAATTGTCGTCGATCGACCTCGACGAATCGTACGAGATAGTCGTAATATAATATTCACGATTTTGTCAATGTCGTCCGAATTTGACAGATCGTTTCGGCGAAACATTTCTAATCAAAAAAGGAAAGCTTCAGACGACACAAAAGCGTTTGATCAATCTGGTTCGATGTGTCTCTCGACTTTTGTACAAACCAAAAGTGGAAAACATTACGTTTTGTTTGTTGTACTTTTGTCGAAAAGACAGGGAAACGTAAATATATATATATATATACATATATATATATATATATATTTATATTTAAAAACAAAATATACAAAAAAAGGATAAGAAAAATAATTTCCTTTTTTATATTAATCATCGTGACATTATCGTACAATGCATACCATGCAAAAAGTACTTTCGATTTGTTGTCACGTTTTTTTTCTTTTATCGTACGCAAAAAGAAAAACAAACGGCGCATAAACGTATAACGTTATAGATAAGGTACATCATTTCTAATTATATAGTATAATTGATCGGGAAAACGTTATCTTGATATTTTCGCTAATCATATGGCGTATCTTAATCATTCGTTTAATGCACGATCAAAGGTTGAGCAAGACGCGGACGAGAATCGCAACAGGACATAGATTATTTATATCTCGTGTCGTAAGAATGGCACGATAACGAAATTAAATGATCAACGACGATTTTCGTCCACACGGCATATTATTATTAGAAAAGCCGTTAAGTTGCGCCCGCCTAGGATTAAACAACGTTAACAGCGATTTGGCGTTAGGACGCACGCAACTATTTTGTTAATCACGTAAGCCGAATTTGTTGAACTCTTACCTTGTTTGAAACTTTCGCTCCCTTGTCTACTATGCGGCCGCGCGAAGGTTTCTTCTGAGGCTAAAATAAAATTAAAAAAAAAAAAAGAAATCAATAAGTTATACATATAAACTTTAATTCCTTGAATTTGTATAGAACGAATAACATTAATTATACGATTCATCGTATTTTACAAACACATATGCAATACGAGCTGACTAACCTTGCGCAGAAGTACTGGGCGTTGGTTCTGGTTCTCTTTTAACTCTAGGCGTTAACGATTCATGAGTCTCTGTACCATTTTCTGTTGGTTCATCCTTTCTCGCAGATGACAACGAACTGGCAGCCAAATTGGCCGACGCCGAGGCCGAATTACCGATGTTGTTGCTGTTGACATTGTTACTACCGGTCGAAGAACCACTCCTATTATTGCCAGTTGTCTCACTCTGGAAATCGATGCCCATCTTCATCTCCATCATCTCGGGTGAACCTTGTACGAGGTCGGTACTCGAGCAAGATTGTAGGTCTTGCCCGGTACTAGCCTCGCCAATTGGCGTGTCCGAGGAGCCGCTCAACTTCCTCGGCCTACCCCTTTTCCTCTTTGGCGCTGTTAACGCTGAACCAAGAAGCGGATGATTCGACATATGATGGAACCTTTTTTGGGATACATGATGATGAGGTCCGATTTGGTTTATTCGGTGAAGGTTCGGAGGTGGAGGAGGTATTGTGTTTTGATTGCCAAGAAGTGATGACGTGATGCTGGGCAAATCGCACTTGTCCTCGTTCACTTCGGTCAGGCCCTTTATCCTTAGAGACTCAGCGACCCTCAGAAAGGCGGTTAATCTATCCTGATCGACGCTCACTTCACCACGATACATGAAGTCTAGAAGACTTCGCATGTCCACATATGGAACGTCCTTGAGAATGACTATCGGGTGCTTGTCGGGATGACCAACGAATAGGGCCTGAAAACCATATACGTCGTTTTTAAGTTTCCTTCTCCTCCAATTTGTTTACTTTATTTTCTATTATATTCTTGTTTGTTTTTTTTTTTTTTTTTTTTTTTTGAATCTAATCTTTCTCTTTCGTTTCTTACCTGAAAGTAAGGACTGCACGCCGATAAGACCATTTTATGCGCCCTAAGCAGCTGACCCTCGACGGCCAGTGTAACGTCCACGAATGATTCGTCATGAAGCAATTGATCAAAAACGGAGAGTAAATTACTCTGATGGTTGTTCCAACGCAGACAAAATCTCTGCGACGCCATCGCTTCGCTTCTCAGGTCCGCCAGGTTACCGTTAATATCCGCTAACATCAGACCTGGTGTTGATTTTGTTGCTTGTGTCGCTGCTGCTGCTGCTGCTGCTGCTGCTGCTACTGCTGCTGCTGCTGCTGTTGCTGCTGCTGCTGCTGCTGCCGCCTCGTCGTCGATTCTTCTCGCCTTCCTCGACGAAGCCACTCGCTCTTTCTCTCACTCGTATTCGTATTCTCTTCTTCATCGGCCACGATATATCATGCCGTATCCCCTCGCGACCTGAAATATATAAAAAATTAACCTTTATCATCGAGCCCTTAGAAAAAGAGAACGTCATTGCGAACAACGATCAATCCGTTAAGAGAAACTATTCAATTTTGAAACGGGTGAACGTACTCTAGCGTTACATAAGTTAGCCTACTTTTCTTATCGTCACCTTGGAAGGAACCCAAACGACGAGTAGTACGTGTCGCTTATAGACATGCGACTGATTCACCCTATTTTACAGATTAAGTATTATTCCTTGATACTTTGTACGGAATGTTAAGGACACTTAACGCAATGCATATCAAAATGAAGATGAAATATTCTTTTTCTTTTCTTTTTTTTCTCTTTTTTTTTTTTTTTCTTATGTTGTAATCGATCAACAAGTCTGCTTTCTATATACACATGGTACGACGATAACGGCTGCGTGCATAATCATGCGCGTAAGTCCCCGAGGAGACGACGATGTGTACGAGGTATGAACGTGGGTGTACGACCCTGGAAAACGTAGGCAGAGCGAATAGGCGACTCGCTCGGTTCGTGCCTTTTATGTAATTCTCTCCTCACCCCTTCACCGACCCAATCATGGTCACGTATGCAACGTTCGTTCCGCCAAGACTGCGAAGGCGTGGCAAAGGATGACTTTCTATGATCCTCTCGAGGGGAATTTTCGAAAGACGCACCATACAACACAGCTGAAAGAGTTTCCAAATGTCAAACTAAAAGTCCTCAAACTCTTTCTTACCATTTGGATTATTGTTTGACAACAATAACAAATATATATATCGATATGCAAAGATTTAGGTTAGTTTCTTGACCTCTTCATTGATATTCTGAAACGACAACAGTGTTATAGGATGACACGATAGACATACTTTATGCATCTGATATATATATCTCTCGAAGGAAACACCCTTCGGTTGATTTCGATCGTACGATACGATCGAATGAAGAGATATGAAAGGCAAGGAGAATAAGAAAAGAGACAAAGCAAGTAACAAAATAGGTCCCTTCACAAGGAAGAAGAGACGAAAGTACACATTCTTTGATCGTTGGTAAGAAAAGAAGAAGAAACGGTATATATTTGACGCCATATTTAAAAAGATGAACTCTGATCACGTGACCACATTAGATATCTTTCGAATTCCGTTATATGACTTTAAAAATGAAAGACCAAGAATACATAGAATGCATACTTGGTCTTTAGTTGGGAGAAAACAAAATGGCACGAAGAATAAAATAAAAGATGTATGATGGTATTATATCAATGGCTGACACAATAAACAAAACTAAAAATATAGAAAAAGATGAAATAGAAAAATAGGGAACTAACAAGTTGAAGAGCACCTTTTCAGCGCAGCAACATAACAGCAGTAAGCTGATGAAACGTATGAAACGGGAAGGAGAGGTCGACTGAGTGAATCAATAGCATTTCTACGCATATTCAGATCGATGCCTAGGTAGTGCTTTACTAATTTCGCCCGCATGCATTTACGCACGCATTTATACTTATACATTTGGGTGTGTGCAAGGATCATGTGCTCGCGCGAGCGCGATTCGCACTAGCGAAGTGTGACCTTAAACGTGCGACCTTGAACGACCTTGCCGATTCCACGGTTTTCACGGTGAATAGCACATCGCTATGCATCGCCTTCCTTATGTTAAACATACCAACTTTCACATATTGAGGAAAGATGATTCTTAATCTTCCTACCCTTATTCTTTATTCGAAAATGTACTCGGATTTTCGTTTGATGTTAATTATATATGTTTCATGATGTTAAAATGTTACACATTATTTCGACGATGGCAGTGAAAAAAGAGTGAAGGTCGCTTGTCACAAGTGCAAACAAACGTTATATATTCTGCGAAAATGTGCAATGCAACCAGGTGCTCCCTATCCCCCACCCCCCCTATCTCTATCTTTTACTCTCCTTTCAACATGTAATTCGCGAAGATGTATATCTCTGATGGTTTTACGAGATGACTTTACCACCCTCGACAATGACAGCGTATTCCATTATTCGCCATTGGCTAATTAAATGATATTTCTAGGAAAAGAAGCGTGCTTGTATCGTAAAAGGAAAAGAAGACAAATAAAGAGAGAAAAAACAAAAGGTAGATGACAAAACTCTCGATATAATGTTTTAAGAAAGATGGCGGGGGAAATTCAAGAAACAATTGACTAACTTCCTGTTCGTATATATTAAAGGAACAGGAACCGATAATCTCAAGAGTCCGTTGTGGAGGTTAGCATCAACGTAGGCGGGAATTAGGGGCGCGGTATGCGGTTTTCCTGCTCTTACAACACCGTCGCGTTAACAAGCTGTATGCGCCTACGACGATATGACGAGATTTTCTGTTCTACAAATCGTCTCCATTTTCTCTCTCTCTCAGACCGCTACTACAGAGAGAGAGAGAGAGAGAGAGAGAGAGAGAGAGAGAGAGAGAGAGAGAGAGAGAGAGAGAGAGAGAACAATTTAACTGAAAAAGAAGAGTAGAAGCAGAGCAAATAACATCCGATATTTTGTCATTCCACAAAAAAGACAAAAAGACTTTCCAAGAAAAAAGGAGAAGGAAAAGAAAAAGAAAGAAATAGAGAGAGAGAGAGAGAGAGAGAGAGAGATGGTATATTTTTGTTCTTACCAGCAGCGAGAAAAATAGAGTTCCGCGAGACGTAGAGGTTGGCGAGCGCATGGCACGAGAATCCTGTTGCTCGCGCGACGCACGTGCATCGTTGTATTTCTCTCTTTCTCTCTTAAACGCTCACGCGCATGCGCGCCACGCTCGAGCCCGAACTTTATATCGCGAGGGCATACGTGTGTATATATGTGTGTGTATACGCGAGTGCGTATGCGTGCAACTCACTCCTCTCACGGCCACCGCGCTCGTTGCGTAATCGACACCAGCAGCGGCAGAGTCACGCTGGGAAAAGGAGAAGGAAAGAAGAAGAGAAAGAGACTCGTAGAAACAGCGGACAACGACAATGTACACTGCACTGCTACTGCTGCTGCTGCTGCTATGTCGAATACCGTTCCATGCCGCTGGTGCTGCTACTGCTGCTGATGCTAGTGCTGGTGCTGCTATTACTGCCAGTGCTTCTACGTTTCAAGAAACTAAAATGCTCGATTCGCTAGCCCCTCGGTTGTTACTTCCCTCTCCACCCTCGTTTCTTCCCTTCGATTCTTTAAGATTTCCCCCACTCCCTGCCACAATCCTTCTGCGCCACCACTTCCGCATATACTCACGACACCGTACTAACTGGCTCTACTATGCATTGCCTTTCGGAATTTCCGATATCATCCATATACGTATATATTTATCTATACCTCGACTTCGAACTACCCCGCAATGGAAATTTATTTCATGAATTTTAATGTTACAAGTAGCACTCGTAACTTTGACAAAGATAGACAAAGTCGTTTTCTAAGTGAACTCTCTTTTTTTCGACGAATTTTTATTTCTCGAAATTATATACGCTTTATATACATATGTACATAAATAAGATACACACACACACACACACATGTATATTATATATTGTGAGAAAAGTGAGGTTAGGTTAAATTTCGCAACTTTTCAATAGATCATATACGAGCGACTGTTTGGTATTGTCGAATGAAAGATAAAGATACAGTAGACACGTATCGGTATCTCTTTTCCGAGGTATTTCGCTGAATCATCGTTCAAGGATGAAGGCGCGTTCGAAATTTCTGCCGAGAATCCTAATAACAGCACGTGTAACGTACGTCACTGAGCGACGAATCTTTTTTCTTCTCTTTCTTACGAATAGAGTCGAACGGTCGATAACGAAGGAAAGAACTATCATTGATTATTCGATTGTGCTATCAAGAAAAACGATTTTACCGATCGAACAAATATTTTCATTTCATACTTATATAGTGATTTTTTGGTTAATGTCTATGAGCTTTTAACTAGACTCGTGATAATGCGAATAAATAAATAAAAAAACTCTGAGCAAAGTACGAAGTGTTAAGACGATAAGAACGGCAAAGAAGTGAGAAAAAGAGTGAGTGAGTGAGTCAGTGAGAGAGAGAGAGAAAAGAGAGAGAGATCGTAGACAGTGAGGACGAGAAAAACTAGTACGCGTGTTGGAAACATACATACTACGTACACGCGCGCGCGCGCGCGCGCGCACACACACACACACACACACACACACATACACACAACTTGGTCCTCGAAGTAGGGTTGCTCCATCGATCGACCGAATTTCAGGCTCGAAGCTCGAGGGCAATCGAGTGTCGAGAGATAGAGAGAATAAGGAAGATATAGCTGCGCCTGCGTAACTCGATGATAATGACAATACCGATAATAGTTGTGATGTTAGGAAGAGGACGTCTTTCACAAAATACATCTCTTTTCCACTTTGTTTACCGTTTATCACGTCTCGTGGATTCGTCGAATCGACGGAAAGAGAGCTGTTCGTCAATCGATTTCCGTTCGCTTCGGCTGCCATTCGTTTATGTATCACCGATGAGACTATCGAGTGGAAAATTTCAATAAAATCCCGGGACTTCGTCAGAGACGGAGGAGGGGGGGAGAGAGAGAGAGAAATAGTAAAACAGAAAGAGAGAGAGCATCGATAATAATCGAAGGCCGAACGATATATGTATATGTATAGAGGGTAGTTGGGCATGGAACAACACAACCTTTTCTTAATGTTTACGACTCGATCGATACGAGCTGAAAAATGAGACGTAGCCTAAAAAGAGAAAAAGACAATTATAGCCACTTTATATTATAACTTTTGTCTTCGCTTATTGGGTTAAAGTACATACGTAAAGTATAATATATAAATTTTCTTAACATATGTCAAACAAAATTATAGATCCTACAAATAACAATTGAAATATCAACATTATTAAAATATATAAAATTTGAAACAATGTGAATGCGCAAATTTAAATAAAGGAAAACTGCTTTGAAAGAAAATTCTAGCGATTCAAAATGGCGTCACAGATGATAAAATTATTTTTCTAATTCCTTAAGATTTTCTATTCTTATGGAATACATCAATCGTTGTTCGTAGGAAAGGAAAGAGAAGATAGAGAAGAAAAAATGAGGATCGTGATACTTCGACTTGTTTTTTTTTCTCTTACGATACGCAAGAAAGAAGACAACGTTTCGAAACAAGCATGAGCGTGGATCGCGGTCGAATATCTCTTCCTCGTCGCCGCACCTCCTCCTCCCACGAGAGATGGGAGAGCGTAGTGGGATGGGGGACAACACGAGGATGCGTGTTCGGATCAACAATTCGACCGCTCGTAGTCCGGAGAAGGAAATACATTCGATCATGGACATACGTGAATGTGTCGTCGGTTTAGAAGTAGTAGTAGTGTAGTGTAGTAATAGTAGTGTAGTGTAGTAATAGTTGTGCAGTAGTAGTAGTAATAGTAGTAGCGTAGTAATAGTTGTGTAGAATAGTAGTAGTAGTAATAATAGTAGTAGCGTAGTAATAGTTGTGTAGAATAGTAGTAGTAGTAGTAATAGTAGTAGCGTAGTAATAGTTGTGTAGAATAGTAGTGTAGAATAGTAGTAATAGTAGTAGCGTAGTAATAGTTGTGTAGTAATAATAGTAATAATAGTAGTTGTAGTAGTGTAATAATAATTGTGTAATAATAATAGTAGTAATGTAATGATAGTAGTAGAAGTAATGTAGTAATGTAGAATAGTAGTAGTGTAGTAGTAATGTAATGATAGTAGTAATAGTAATAATAGTAGTGTAGTAGTGTCGTAATAGTAATGTAGTAATAGTAGTAGTGTCGTAATAATAGTGTAGTAATAGTAGTAATAATAGTAGTAGTAGTGTGTGCGACGCGACACAGAGAGAGAGAGAGAGGGAGAGAACGAAAGAAACATAGAGGAATATTATTTCGGTCTTAGCATTAGATTTTCTAAGAAAAATATGAGAATGCTTTTTTCTTGCTTATAAACCGAAAAATTAACAGCTTTTCAGATAAATCTCCGCCAAATAGTCGTCGAAAATAAAAAAGTCTACGTTTTCAATAAATTTCGAGATTATTTTACAAATGTTCCAGGAATAAACAGAGTCTAAAATTCGGTAACAAATCTAATGGCATATGCAAGAGGTTCTTACAGCGAAACGCAGAATCATCAAATATATCTTGTTGGACGTATGCCGATCGATTTTTCGTCTATGCCAGAATCCATAACGACGCGGAGGATACACGAAAAATTTGAAAGACTTTAAGGAACATCTCGAAACGGGGTAAAAGAAAAACGCGTTCGCTATTCTTACCATATCCTTAACATCACGCGGAAAAGAAATATCGTTCCTCGAATCGAGGGCGTGGTCGTGCCAATTTTAAAACATTCCTATGTACAGATAATTTGAAGGCAAATCAATGCGAGTCGAGTAAAAGCGATAACGAAGCAGCTGTCCATCTGTTTCTCGTGTGTACAGCATAAAGTCAAGTAAATAACAAGGTGACGGCTGTTCGTCATTGTGGATAAAAAAAAAGAGATAGAGAAGCGTGCGTGCGTGCGTGCGTGCGTACGTGTGTGTGTGTGTGAACAGAGCAGAGCAGAGACAGCAGACAGAGAAGTAAGCGAAGTCTGAGGACGAGAAAGGATAAGAGGGTGGAGATGTAGCAAGAATGGGTGGGGAAGGAAAAGAAGAAGGGGGAGAAGAGAAGGAGGGGATGTAACCGCTTACGAGTCGACGCGAAATACAGGTATGGGCCGATCCGTTAACCATCAGGGAGCTCCAGGTACAAAGTTAACGGAAGATTTCACGGCGAAGAGAGAGAGAGAGAGGGGGGGGAGAAGGGAGAACATGGCCATGAAGAAGGCGCGCATGTCCCACATTTTAGAATCCTCCCGGAGCGACGAACGACATTTCCGATTCGTTTTCAAAGTCCACAAGGCGCTAAACTCTGTCGTCCGTCCCTCTCCTACCCTCCCGCCCCCTCTCTCTCCTTCCATCTTTCGAGATAAAAATTTTAACTGGCACCTCGTTCGCGATTACAAACGCATTACGTGCTCTATCCTTTACCGAGGAATCGATATTTAACCGTTTATTCGTTTTGATCTCACAGAGTATTGGTTCCTTTTTACTATAGTTTCGTCCGCCATATTGAAACGAGGGTAATAAATAAAGAAAACATATTCAATCAGTAAAAACTGATATTGGTACGTGCAAAACGCTTTCGTTGAAAAAAATTGTACGATCGATGAAACGTACGTAAGAATATATGTAAGAATATATAGAGACGTAAGAATCCCGCAAAATTCAAAAGCGTTCAACATTAAAGGAGTACTTTTTAAAAACGCGAACTTTTAGCGGCCCTCGGGAAATACGTTTCTGCGCATACGCACTGGACACTTAAGAAGAGGAGGCGCGCACTGACACGCACGAGTGCGTGCACTCATCGACAGGTCAGGTCGGCCATTTTCTTTCCGTCAGCCTGTAACCCATCTCCCTCCCTCTGCCCCTCGACTACTCGTTTCCCTCCTTCACCATACCACCACCAACTGCACACTAGCAGCACCGGCATTACTACTGCTACACTACTACTACACCACTACTACGCCTCCTCCCCCTCCCCCTCCCCCTCCCCCTCCCAACTCCTCTTCGTCGCACTCTCGCGACGACCACTACCCTTCCGGCGACGCGACGACGACATTCGGCCTCATACCACGTTCGCATTGGCGTCCACCCTGCTTTTTTTCCCCATCGAACATTCGAGAGTGCGGCCGATTTTCGCCGACCAATCACGAACGATCTTTGATAGGCAACGACGACGACGAGTCACTCATCCAATGGAATTTCAAAACGTTTCCCTTTTCATTCGATTACTCTCGGGTGTCGTACAACTTTGCTTGCACTAGTATACGTGTTCCTTTCTTTAGACAACCATTGCAATAAAAGCGATACAATGTTGTTAGGATATACGATCCAAGCAACAACTCCTTCGACCCACTAGTCCCACCACCTTCTTTTCAACATGACTACCAGTCGTGTAATATTGTGGTTATATCTTATCAGTAATCCCCTTATTGCTTTAATGTGTATTCGAGTTTAGTAAATATATATGTCCCTACATGACAAAGTGTTGGATGAAATTCCCCGTATAAAGAGAGAAAAAAAGAGAGGAAGAGAAGGAGACCGTTATATCCTGAACGCAATATTTCAAAAAGTATTATAATATTCTCAGAAAGTCTACAGAATTTATTCGAACGTGAATCACTCTTCCTCTATCTTTCTCTTTTCTAACCTCTTAATACCTCCGACAGGATTTTTCAGACGGCACGGAAGACAGCAGTGGCTGTGTTAGTACGAATGCACCGTGTGAACCTTCATCCGCTCGATGTTGTATTAATGCGGGTGTGTTATTAACGAAGGAAGAATCAAACGGTTTATATAGTTGGTAGCATTGAGAGAAGCGGATTTATATGTGTGCGCGTGTCTGATTCCACCAGGGTTACTCTCCTCCTCCTCCTCCTCCTCCTCCTCCTCCTCCTCCTCCTTATCCTATTCTCGACGTGCCTGCCTTCTCCTTGCTGCTATTATTTTCTTTGAGAGGTTAATTAACGACAGATCGAGAGAGTATACATATCCTTGAGAAATTGAATATTCTCCTCGTATAACCTATAATATATATACATATATATATACACAATATATATATATATATATACATACATATATATACAAACACGCGCGAAACATATTTACGAAAATTCTATCAGTAGGGGTATCAAAAGATAGTATAAAACGCGTTCTGTCGACAGGAAGGCGTATCGTCGTTCAACACACGTTCTCTTTGCTACGTTAATCGAAGGTCGTTCCATTCCGTTCCGAATGATCACCACCGTGGTTCGATTTAGAAAGAAACTCGGAAAGCAAGTAGGCCGGATCGAGAAAAAGACTTTGGACGTTAAGGAATAATAATCGATCAATATTATTCGTGATTCGAGAGAAAAAGAAAACATTCTTTTAAAGTAATAATATAGTAAACTATGTAAAAATACATTGTTAAAGGGATAGTCGAAAGATAATGACAAAGTATGCTTTAAGTGCCGTCGTGACTCGTCCTACATTACGCTTTTAATTACCATCATTTACGGTATCCCTACTAACGGAATCCCATCCGTCCACTATTGGCCATTAAGACTGCCGATCATCGGAAGAATGAGAAACATGATTTTGGTGTACCTTTAACGGTATATTCAAGCAAAACGGATACCTAAACATATCGTTGACGAAGCAAAAGTATAAATCGCGGTCAAAGACCGATATTCCTTCGACAGAAGGATAAAGAGAGAGAGAGAGAGAGAGAGAGAGAGAGGTGCGCGCGCGCGTGTATTGCATATACGTTATAAACGCATATATTATTGCAAACACGCAGTTATAGAAGCTTGCACGCACAATAAAACCAATTCGTGGAGGGGATATAGTGTGCATCATCATCGCCGTTACACGAGGCGCGCATTTAAAATCACCATAAACGCGTAAGTTTCTCGCGTTTTATCTTTCAGCACACACATGTACCTTGACCGATACATGCATGTTCATATATATTAATATTTAGCTCATTTTCGAAAAGATTTTTTGTAAAATGCGTGAAAGAATCTAATAACGCACTTATCTAACTCTACAAACAGGAATTCGCTAAACATATATATAGCTCTATGTATACAGTCGGAATAGACGAAGAGCGATGGTAAGTGAAGGAGAAGCCTCACCTCTTTTAACGCCAGACTGTCCGTTGTGTGGCGCTAAGAGCATACTGTGCTTTTTATGAAGTGATCTATAAAAAGTCGATTCGCTCTTTTCGAATTTCCCGCGGTAATAAGCAAACAGTCACGTGGCCTTGTTAAAGCGGAAAATTCGAATCGATCGATTGCTATTTTTTTATATCGAAATCTATCATTATAGTTAAAATTTTTAACTATATCATATATATTTTTAACTATAATATTATCTTTTAGCAAGCCGAAGAATTTTCTCGTGGGTACTTGGTTATATTCGTTGTTACTGTATCATAATCGACACGTTACAATCCCTTTCTCAAGTACTGCGATAAAATCGTTACGCTTCCTTTAACCGGGAACCTGCAGAAAAATACGTAACATTTATATATCCTTCTTTACGAACGTTCCGACATAATATAATATATACTACCAACGCGTTGCGAAAAATATACTAGCATTTAATCGACGAACCAAGAAACTAATTTAATCAAAGAAGAAAAAGAAAGAAAAAAGATGCGAACATAACTCTCTTTTCTTAAATCTTCTCAAATCTCTATTTTTTCCTTTTGTATCTCCGTTCGATCACATATATAGACGCGCAACATATTATTTATAAATCAACAATAATTTTGTCACGCACAAAAGGAAGAAAATATATTGCAGGAACTCTAATCAAAAGCCATGTAACTCTATGAAAGTCACGTTTATGCGAGATTAGCGCAACTAGCATAATAAGAGTATTCTCTCTTGGATATAGACCGCACGTTCTCTATCTTGGAGAAAAAAATTAGGTAAAAAATGACTTGCGTACCGTTGGGTTTGAAACCGAGAAGACGCATTATCGTGCCACCACCATTTCACCGCTGTCTGTCGAATTACCGAGTACCGCTACTAAGGTACGTAACGCATAACGGTGCGATACAAGTATTAACAATTTTATTGTTACTGTGGAAGAGTCGATATCATCAATTGCTCTATAAATGTCTATTAGAGTTGAAACAAATGACGTATTTTCATTGAAAAATTTTCTTTCATAAAAGAAAAAGAAGGAAAACGAAAAAATATTAATAAGAATACACTTTTAATTGTATAAATGTAATCGGACGCATACTTGCAAATAGGTTAGAATATATTTAACTCGAAAGAAGCCCATTAACTTATCTGCTTATCGCGATCATAATGAATTCGAAACTTTCGAAGGCACTAACGATACACGTGCGTATCGAGAGCGTAGATATTTACATAGATCGTTCATCGAGAAGAAGGGCGTATATACGGTACGATTATCAAGCATGTGAGAGTGGTTTGAGAGGAACGGAGAGGAGAGGGGAAAAGAGAAAGAGAGAACTCGCGTAAGATGAAAATAAGGTGTGTGACGTGTTATTCGTCAGACCACGTGGTCACTACAAGCACTCTTGCTACGCGTAGGTAAACTAGTCCCACTCCCTTTGTTGAAACTACGAGAAGCCAACGCAAAGGAGAATAAAGACGTGTACGTGTGTGTGGCGAGCGCGCGCGCGTGTACATGTATAACAAAAATTTGGTTCGACTAATTGGCTATCGAGAGACGGAAGATTCACGAGAAAATTCTGAATAATGTGAAAGCGTGCACCCCACCGGATGGTATGCAATCATGGAAAAGTGGAACAAATCTAATCTCTTACGACGTGCGTTTTGTACTTTGGTAGGTTAGAAGAACTCGCACGAAGCCATGCCTGATCACCACGCGGTCGCGTACTTATATGCGTATCTATAAAAGATAAGGCGAATCCCTCCTAGAGATAACCAATATTCTCGAGAATCGACGCTGAAGATCGTTTCCTCTTTTTTTCTTTTTTATCCTTCAATTTTGAATTCCCTGTTTGAATTATTTCAAAACGAATCATCATTTACGCGAAGACAAGATATTTAACCGATATGGACGTAGTGTCACGTGATAATTTCAGCAACGTAGGGAAAAAAGTTTTGAAATAAAAGAAGCAAAAAAAAGAGAGTGGGGGAGCGACGGAGACAGAGAGAGAAGGAGAGAAAGAGAAGAGAGAAGGAGAAAAGAAAGAAGAAGAAACTAATAAAAATCTAGCAGAAATATTCACACAACAACGAAAATTATGTCGAAAAGATAAAACGATGATATCGAGATTCCCTAAACGAACCACGCCTTCGATGACAAAATACTCGTCCTCGTGACTTTTATAGCAGATATTATCGAAGATTTGGACTCTTCATCCTGACTACACTCCTCCTTCATATACATAGCGCACACACTCACTTTTCTCTCTTTCTCCTACGCTCCAGATGTGAACAGTCGGTACACGTTGCAAACACGCGCGATTATCCGTCATTTGATTATTACGAATTTATAATTTCCGATGATCAAAAACGAAAACAAAATATGAGAGAGAAGGAGAGATATAGACAGAGATAGAGAAATATATATATATATATATAGAGAGAGAGAGACGACAAACAGGAATATGGGAGGGACGTCACACTACGTACCTTGTTTCTCGGCTGCCTTTTTGGCTCACTTTTTTGTCCGTCCATCACAAGCAAACAACACTTTGATCGTCGTCACGAACGACGACATCCTCGTATTGGCACATATCACACAACTTCGACTCTTTTTCTTTCCTTTTTCACCACAATAACAAACGTTCGAGGCACAACTTTCAGATAAGCAGGAATATGTATGATGGTGTAAGGCACGACGACACGAAGAAGATTCGAAGTCGACTCACCTGTTATGGACGGTGTTGTGGTGATATGTTAGTGGTAGGGGATATAAGAGGTGAGCGCTAGAAGGACAAGCGAATAAGATGGACGGATAGAGAGAAACCGCGTGGCACGATGTTTTACTCTCTTTGCGAAAAGATGCGTAATCAGAGAAAAGGGTAGCAGCAACGAAAGAGAGAGAAAGAGAAGAACGAGATAGAAAGAGAAGCGCGATAACGACGTTCTCCCACGAAGGAGGACTCAACCGCGAGCTCATATAACTAGCGAGCGTGTGTGGCTCAATGAACACTAGAGGGAGGATGGACGGCGGACGGGTAAGCGGGTTCAAGAAGGGGAGGGAGGACGAACTGATGACGATGACGACGACGACGACGACGACGACGACGACGACGACAACGACGACACGATTCAACTCGAGTCCTACCGACTCGGCACGATTCGACTCGACTTTCCTTCGGTACGATTCGGTACAGTTCGTAGTGATTCGGCTCCACTCGGTGGCTCGACTCGAAAAGAGTCGAACGAAGTCGAAAAGAGGCAAGGCTCGCTGGACACCCTGGGGCGTATCGGCGCCTATGGACGGCACCATATACCAACCGTGCCACACTGTACGACGCCGTGCGTGCGTGCGTGCGTGCGTGCGTGCTGTTCACTGCCTGCTGAGTATATGTTATGTGTTTCTCTCTCTCTCTCTCTCTCTCTCTCTCTCTCTCTCTCTCTCTCTCTCTCTCTCTTCCTCCGTGTATGTTACACGACGAAAGGAGAGGAGGAAGGATGATAGAGGGAGGGAGAAACAGTGATAAGGGGGCGAAGAGAACGGGGAGAGGAAAAGATTTACGCAACCCTCTCTCGGTACCGAGTGAAAATCCACGTCGATGCACGTTGCTGTCGATGCGCCTCGATAAGCCACGTAGTACCCTTTCCCTCTCTCTCTTTCGCACACACGCCCGCCTTGACTCGTTCAATGATCCTTTTCTAAGAAGCGCGAAACTAACCTCTTTTCCGCCCTGTGTTTACGCTCTCTTTTCTCTTTTCCCTTCCCTTTTCTCACTCGTTTTCTCTTTTTTTCTAATTCCTTTTGCCTGTTTCTACCCTTTGCACCCTCTGTCCCCACAATAATCTTCTTCATACTATTTCTTTTCTTTTTCTTTCGAAATTAACCCTTCGGTGCCACGCGCGATCGCAAACGAGGAGTGCGCATGCGTATACGTCGACGAATATAAGCGAGGTTGGCACAGCGAAGGTAGACTTGCGGAATCGTAAGAAAATAGCATCCTGCTCGAGTGTGCCATAGAGAAGGAGAGAAATAGAGAGAGGGGGAGGGAGGGAGGGGGAGGGGGAGAGGAAAAGAGAGAGCTGGATGAAAAGGGAGGAAGAGAGGAATGGAGAAAACGAAACGAGGAGAAGAGGAGGGGGTAAAAGTAGGGCGAAAAAGGGATGAAGCGGCAAGGAGTCGTCCGATCGTGTCTCGCCCCCTACAAGAGATAGAAGAGAAAGAAAGAGAGAAAGAGAGAGCAAAGTATCGATTCGGCTAGAAAGGACTGTCGTCTGATGGCAACGACCCTCTCGATCATAGTCGAGTCGAAAGCGCGAGATGATGTATTTTTCAGCATATCGACACCGCCCGGTTATTCCCGATGACACCCGAACGAACGACGATTCGACGTTGGTCGTCGTCGCCGTTGCTGCCGCGGTGGCGTTTCGCTTCTTTTTCGAGGAATCCGTTGTGCGTACACGGCTCGTCGTATCGGAAGGTTCGTAGGAATGTACGCGGCGAACGATGAAGGTACGTCGACTTACCTTGGCATCCTCGAGATGCACTCGATTCGACGACGACGGCAGCGATGACGACGACGACGACGACGACGACGACGGGGTTGAGAGCCTCTCCACCGAGGACGTGCGACTTGGCCCGTGCAGCGCTAGGACGCCATGTCAGCAAGTCGAGGCGCGGACTCGGGGCAGATACGCGCACGACGCGCACACAGGCGCAAGCGCGCGCCCGCGCGTCCACCGATAGGGAGTACCAGGGAGGAGAAAGAGCGTGCTAGAGAGAGAGACAGAGAAAGACGGTCCGACGACCGGACCGACCGATGGACAGAGAGGGAGAGAGCCACACACATACCACCTAATCGACCAACCCGGTACGCGCCTCCCGTGCTGGGGAATTCCTGCTGCGCCACCGAACGGCCGTCACGGAACCTCGCCTACGCCCGCATAGCGCCACGGCCGTGCCTTCCGTTCTTGGTACCCTTCACTGCTTCAGCGTCGTCGTCGTCGTCGTCGTCGTCGTTGTCGTCGTCATCGTCGTTGTCGTTGTCGTCGTCGTCGTCGGCGTCGGCGTCAGCGTCGTCGTCGTCGTCGTCGTCGTCGTCGTCGTCGTCGTCGTCATCGTCATCGTCGTCATTGTTATCGTCCTCGTTGTCATCGTTGTCATCGTCATACCGCTTGGATAACACCCGCCGCCCTCTTGAGCGCCCTCTTTCGACCGACCACCGAAGTCGAACGGACGGAGGAACAGAAAGAGAAAGATAGATTCATAGAAAGAGAGAGAGACAAGCAACATTCAACAATTCTACCTCCGCACCTCTCTTTCTCTGCACCCCACTCCACCCTCTTCGGCTCGTCGTCGACGCGACGGAGACGCCCCCTCTATCTCCCCCACCCTGCATCCCCTCGTCCTCCCCAACCGCTCTCCATCCTTCATCGTGTCTCTCTCCACCGCACCCTCGATGCCTTCGCGCTATCCTGCGCGCGCGACTACGCGTATCGCCGACGTACCCCTCTTCCACCACCTTCACGTCGCGCTCTTGCCTTTCTCTCTCTCTCTCTCTCTCTCTCTCTCTCTCTCTCTCTCTCTCACGCCACTATCTCTCTCGACCGTCCCGCTCGACGGACTTGTCTATGTCTCTTCCTCCCGAGTCTATGTATGTGTCTTCGCCACGTCGGCCCCTTTCCTTCGCTCCCTCGCACCCTTGATCGCCCTCCAAAAGGGGCGCTTATTTTCGCCCCCTTTGTTCTCACGCTCGTAACCAAACTTCTCCGCTCTTTCACGCGCTCTCCCCCTTCTCTCCTCTCGTCTGCGTCATCGTATGCTCCGTTTCATTGCGATATCGTTACCCTTTCGCGGCCGATATCTTGTAAATCCCACGATTTGCTTTATAATGTCTTCTATCGTTTGAGTTGACTTAGGATGCTCTTTCATCAAAAACATATGTTAAATTATTTTCAATGTTCGAGGTTATGTTTAAGGAAGAAGGAGTAAACATGTGGTTTCGATGATTTATCACGTACGTTTATTCTATATATTACACTGTCGTCATGCAAAAACGTATTTATTAACTTTATCACAGATTCTATTTCTAAGATCGTCGGCGAGTATTATCAAATAATTTATTTTCTATTCGAGCTCGATTCACGATCGATCATTGGACATGTTCCGAAAGAAATTTGAGCCGTTTCGCTCTACGCTCCGTTTCATCGCGGAGGCATTTATCGTTGGATGACTACGAACATTAGTCAACAGAGAGAAAGAGGGAGGGAGAAAAAGAAAAATGTAAAAAAACGTCGCTAAATTCAGAACGAAATGTAATCGTTCGAAAAGGGAGAAGTTTATCGTAGTATTGAAAATGCTGTTTTAGGAGGGTCGTAACCCTTATGGTCTATTCTAAGATTCTTTCTTTCTCTCTCTCTCTCTCTCGATCAGTGAACTTTATCATTTTTTAGGGACTCTCCTGATAATATCCATTATTATGTAACAAGATAACAATAGGGCGAGTTATCAAATTCAAAAAAGGATTCTCATGCAAACGTATTTCTATCGAATAAAAGTTGCTAATTAGTCTAAGTAGAAAGATTTTCATCCTGGAAAGGAAGTGAGAAAAAGAGAAACGAGGAAGAAGGGCGACTAGATATGAGAGAGTAGGCGCGTCCGCTAGTAGGACGCGCGCGTGCGTATGTACGATACGCGCGTCTGCGCAATATCCTCCGCGCGGATGTGCTGTTACCGTATGAGCGAGGGAGAAAGAGAGAAAGAGAGAGAGATAGAAACTCTTTTTCGTTTCGAGATCGTTTTCTCAGTGCGACTGAAACGTAGGGTATACAATTACCAACCTCATTTGCGTCTAGCGACACAAAAGTGCGAGAAAAGTAGATAAATTGCGAGAAAGAAATGAGATACAGAGAATAAAGTTTATTTCCATTACGAACAAAATTACGAATAAAACTGTAATTAGAAAATAGATTGTTACGAACTGTTAGAACGACACATAATGCGATAAATGTATTTATTATCATACTCCATGAAATACGATATAATCGTTTGAATTTTTTTTATAGATTTTAACGAACCTGTGAGAGTATATAAATCGTATCTGTTCTACCACTCTCTAAGTTTTACAAAATAAACATTTTTTATTGTCGATAACGAAAATCGTCAAGCAAGAAATTTTCAATCAATTAGGTCATCTTATATCATTCAAGCTAATTCAGGACACGAGCAGATTACATCCTCTTATATTTTCCTGTTAACGAAATCGTAAACAGACGAATGTAATGACGAAAGAAGGTGAAGGAGAATCAAATAGATATAACAAAAAGAGAGAAGAAATAGAGAAAGAAGCTTGACTATTTCTTCCGTTTAAAGTTCATAATTCGGATAGAATGACGCGCGAACCTGCCTGATCTTTCCGTTCGCGGGCACTTTGAATCGTACGTCGTCGTCATTGTCGGGCGTGCGTCTTGCCGTCCTGCTTCTTCCTCCATGCTTTCTCCTTTTCCTTCGCCTTAGTCCATCCTCGCTACTATATCTCGCGACGGATTCGTCGCGTCGCTACGTCTATCGGCACCTTGACACGTTTACCCCGACATGCGTGCTTAAATGCGCAGATGAAATTTCAATTTTAGCTTTTCCATTTTCGATCATTCGTCAGTCTAAAAATCGATAACCTAATGGTGAAACTATGTACATAATGCAAATTATGACAAGGAGGCTGAATATCCCTTGAAATTAATTTAAAAATTAAAATGATTTCGGAAATATAATAGCACTTTATCTTATTTTTCTAAATTTCAGACTCGATTCGCTACAGATATATTATATATATATATATATATATATATGAAGGATAAAATAAAATGATATAGCATCAAGGAAGGTGGAAAACGCAGGCAAGGATGGTGCGGTGCGTTGTCCAGCGGGTTTCACGAGGGGTAGCCTCTAGTCTCTCCGCTGCGGATGAATTCCCGCATATCATTTCGGTCGACTGATAAAAAGGCTTGGAGGCTGGCTCGTCGCAATGGACGACGAGGCGTATACGGACAAAAAAGCCGCTGGGAGGGGAAGAGACTCGGAGGTCGGATACACATACATATAAAGACACACATGAAGCACGCAGTAGATATATAAGCACAGAGAAGGCAAAAGGGGAGAGGGAGAAGTAGAGAGAGAGAGAGAGAGAGAGAGAAAGAGAGAGAGAGTGAGCGAGGACGAAGCGACCGAGCGGAGAGCGTAGCTCGAGCTTGGCTGCTAAGGGGTGTAGAGACGGTGAGAGGGATACGACGCGCTTGCCGTTGGAAGACGGGGCGGAGGGGTGCAGACGTGCACGTAAACGACGTGAATCCGGGTAAAGGGGAGCGTCACCACCATCGCCACTGCCACTAACGCCGTCCTCGCTGCTCTGCCGTCGCGATGATTTGACTCTTCTGACTCTGACTCTTTCTCCTTCTCTCCCTCCCTCTCTCTCTCTCTCTCTCTCTCTCTCTCTCTCTCTCTACCTCTCTCTTTCTCTCTCGTCATTGTCGTTCGTGTCCTTCGTTTAGCTCTAGCAAGCCTCTAGCGTGCTGATTCTAGCTTGACGCTCGTGTGCGCACTCTAAGAAACTCGATGTGCAGTCGTATGCGCCCACTGCCAGGGCTGTATCATTTTCCTCTGTTACGAGCATTCTTTGCTCTCTTTTTCTCTCGTATAAAGAAAAATAGGCATGTTCTTTGCTTTAATCTCTCCGTTGACAAAAAAAAAGAGGAAAAGTTCCATCCTGACGAATGTAACGAGTTTCCTTTTGTAGAAAATTCATTAGGATGTAGAAAAGATCCGTATGATTACTCATAAATGATATGACATTTCGAATAGATTTATGTAATAAGATATTATGGTCATAATTAATTCTTCGAAATCTTTTTTTTTATCGTAAGTAGTTAGGAGCGAGATTGAAAGAAGGAAAAGGATTGGAAGTGTCGCGACATCGACTGATCCCCGGATCCTCGATGTGGCCTCAAACGGTGGTATCTAGGGAGCTTAGAGATCCAATGGAAGCCAAGTCTCGTAGAAGGGATACTAGAGTAGGAGGTGGCAGTTATGGCGCCTGCCGTTTGCGAGGAAGAAGAAGAGAAGAAGAAAGAGAAGAGAGAGACCGAGTCGAAGAGTACTACACGTGTCGCGGCGGCGGGGTGTTGACCCCAAATAGCTTTTTTAACGTGACGTAACTGAGAAAGGGTTGAGAAATGGCCAAGTGCTTGAGCTCGACGCGAACCGAATGACTTTTCGAACGAACTCTAAGCTAAGCGTCTTTGAGAACTCTTCATGTTTTTGAATTAAACGATGATAGTGATTTACGTTGCTTGATAAAAAAAAAAAAAAAATAAATAAATAAATAAATAAATAAATAAAAGAACAGGAAATGAATTTCAATCGCCTTCCGTTAAAAGATGAAAAAAGATATTAATAAATATTAAACCATAAACAGTTTTCACGCTCACTCAATTAAAAAAGATATTATTTTTTTTTCTTTTTTTTCTGACAAAGGATACCGAAAGAGAACCTGTTTCAAATGAATGTTCGGTGAACAGAAACGTTATGACTGTACATATTAGGTATATACGTTATGGCCTTGTCGGACGAGGAACATAGTGCGATGGATCACATTAATGTTTCAGGCGACCGTAAGCGATGATGCAGGCCAACGTTCGCTACAACTTATGTAACTGTAGCTTATACGTACAAATACTATACACATACACACACACATCTGTACTTATGCTCTACGAATAACATATTTTTTGAAAGGATAGCTAAAATAAAATCTACATTTCGAAGATCATGGGTATTTCTTTTTTCTCTTCAAATTTTTCCAACAATCTAGAGTTTTTAAAACAACTAATCGTATAAATAAGTAAGGCTCTCGATCGTACCGATTTTAGAAAGACAAATATTGTAAGGAGGTTAAGATAACGTTCCCATTCATGGCCACGTTGGGTGCTTGTACAATATCGTAACGCGTATCTTCGCTATATACCTAATTAGGACTATTGAAGCGAAGGATGGAATAAGATGTTGTAGGGCGAGGTTGCTTCTCCAATTCATCGTTCAACGGCATCATTGCTACACATAACGATCCCTATCATTCTTTCACTTCGATATAAACGACACACATGTCGCGCCTTTTGTACCCATAACCTAAAAAAAAATGAAAAAAAATCTAAGTAATGATTATTAAAAGAGAAAATATAGAAATGGAAAGTTCCAGCTTCCTCATTTTTTCTTTTTTTTTTTTTTACACAATATAAAGTCACGTATATCTGGAGAAAAAACAAGAACTTCGCTAACAGTGGTAACACGTGTTTATATCTTATCTAACTGGTTATACTATGAGTAAGACGTGGACGATATTCAATCTTACAATTCTTACGTATATAAAAGTACGATACTTTCCCTCTGATATTTCGTGGTAGCCCTTCCGAGGCAAAGTATTTTACTGAGAGGTCAAGAAAGGGCTAGAAATAGAAAAGCTAGTTTCGAGTCAAGATTTCATCGAGTTCTTAGTCTTCTAGCTCGTCGACTAGATGGTTGTCCAGTGTTCAAGGTAGATATCCTTATCCATCGTCGACCGCAAAGGATATTCTGAGTAACCACGGTTAGAAGGAAATAGAATGATAGCCTTCTTTCTGTATTCTTATTTCTATTTTCTGTGAAATGAAAAGTACTTTGGCTGTAGAATATTTTTTCTTATTTTTTATGCCGACGTATCCTTAAAATTCTTAGTATAAATTTCAAATAGATAAATATATTCTTTGTTTAGAAAGGACATAGTAGAAGAACCGAAATATTTGACATTTTAGAAAGGAAGCTCAAAAGAAAGCGTTAAAGAATTCTTTTGTTTGATAACAGGAAAAAAGTTGGTAACCGTAACTGCAAGTAACGGCGTGCATACCTTACTTATATATGTGAGGAAGGGGATGACTGGAAGGGCCATTGCTCCCTGGCCCGAGTTGCCCCGATCTACAGCGTCCAGAAAGGATTCACCTATCGTCTTGTGTTCTCTTACGGTTTCTATGAACTATGACATCTCTGGCACTAGCTTTAGCTTTATTTCCAAAAAACGACGACATTGAATTCTTCGATTAAAAATGAAAAAAAAATCCTTTACATCAGGCTTATATTAGTAATATCGTTGAAATTTTAATACTTTGGAAATTTGGGTGATTTTCTATTGTTAAAAAATATTCATAATGCAAAATACGCGGATTCTCTCTCTCTCTCCCCACCCACCCACACATACACCGAAGTATTGAAAATAATGTGTTTTATTCTCTTCAGGTTATTATTCAAATGTTCCACATGTGTCCTATAATCGTCCCAAGACGTTCCGTTATGTTCCCAGAGGCTATATCACACTATATTCCAGATGCAGTGTATCTTAGGGTGTTTATAGCGAGTGCTATCTACTTATAATTCCTCTCACGTACGAAGTATCGTTTATTAACATTGAAATCCTCTTACTCCAGAACTCTTGTTGAGTATCGTACGTGATTCAAAGACTGTTAGGAATAAATATACTGCTTGCAAAAAGAATGTGAAAGAGAATAAAATAAAACTAAATTTTCACGGATGATTTCGAAACTTATTAAAATACACTACCCCAGTAAACGGTCTCGAGCGAATTTAATCTAAAGAGAAAAATAACATCATCAGCTCTTTTTATTGGGCATATCGAGATTTCTTTTCGTCGTCGTAGCGAAACTCGCCTTTGCCATGTTTCATAGCCCTTTGCCTACCTCGACGCACCTTTCTTGCGTCGTCACACGGTACAGACTTTCTATCCCCGGGCTGGCTTTCAACCTCTTTTTCGCTCCTCGAGTCTTTCTTCTCCTCCCACTCTTCCTCCCCTTTCTCACTCCCCTCCCCACCCTTTTCTACTCCACTCTCCACCATCCTCCCTCTTTCCTCTCTCCTTCTCCGTTTCTCTTGTCCTCTCTCTTCTCTTCTCTCCTCTTCTCTCTCCTTCTTCCTCTATTTCCCTCTCTCCCTTTCTCTCTCTCTCTCTCTCTCTCTCTCTCTCTCTCTCTCTCTCTCCTTCTCATGACTACTACCCGACCATCTATCCATATAACCTACGTGACTGTCCGCATCCCTGTTCTCTGACTTCTAAGTCTAACCCTAAGTCTAACCCAACCTGGAGGCGCCCTTATAGCCAGACGGCGGCATCGTCGTGGACGGGGAGGCATACGCATATCCCCACCACGGCATCCCTCGTCGAGGGGTCGTTGATCCCCCAAGGACAACGACCTTGCGTCTGCGGCAGCCAACCGTTCAAACAGTTCTGAGTTCCCGGATTCCTCGATTATCAATATCTTTCACTCCTTGCTTTCCACCTTTCTTCCCCTCTTACCATAGCTTCCTTCTACCTTCAGGATGATCGTCATCCTCATACTCCTTTCTCATTCCTATATTCCTTCGTCCTTTGTATTTATTTTATCCTTCGCTTTTTCACGCGTCGATACCTCTTCAGTTCAGGATTGTTCGCTGCTTATCGCGCCTTTGCTAACGACCTAAAGAAACACGGTGCACGTACGTTAGTCAGTAGCTTTAATATGGTGGTGGTGGTGGTGATGGTGATAGTAGTGGTGGTGGTGGTGGTATTTTAAAGAGAAAAAGTACTTACTTCTTCCACGTCGATATCTTCTATTCTGTCGACTTAAGCTTTCACTCGTTCTTCGTACATTTTAGATGTATTATTACTTTCTTTTTCTTTATCATACGCTGAGATCAATTGTAGAACCGATTTAATTAACTTTAAACTAAGAGATCGAATGTCATGAACCTTTGCTAAAGGTTACAGGATTTATAGAATTATAAATGCATGCTGTCCAACAGGCCTTTCAAAATCGTAAGAAATTATGAAAAATTCATGCGAGCGAACATCGATATACATGACTCGACCCCGACCCGCATAGCCTTTCTACCGTTGTTACCTCCTATTCTTTTTCAACACTCGTCTACATGTGAACGTAAAGCTTTCCTTCGCTCATCGATCTTCAAGTCGGTTACCGAGGTCGAATTCTTTTCTTATACGAATAAAATTCCCTAGATCATTTTTCTTTATCTCATTCCCGTGCAATAATAATTAATTGATAGTTTTGAGTTTACAGTTTGAATGAAATAAAAATAATTAACGAGTTAAAAAAGGATTATTTAGAGATATTCATATCGATTATCAAGTAACTTATCAGTAACGTTTAATACATCAGGGAACTTCTAGAACTATCTTTTTGTTCAGATCGATCGAGGAATCAGTTTAAGTTAAAACTATAAAAAATAGAGAAAATAGTTTTCCTATTGAAGAAACACAAAGACAAGCTGATAAGTTATCAATCGAAAATGTATTTCAGAATTTTATTAATTTCTTTGAATATCTCGATATTTCTACGTAAATAAATAAATACATATATTAACTAAAGATAAACTGTAAAAATTAAATATTATTAAATACAATTAAATATAAATTAAATATTTCCAAGTATATATTTCATATTTGATGTATCTCTTTTGAAAAAAGATGATAATTGACATGGTCACATTGTCACGTAGCTCGTAGTTTTATAGGTGGGTGGACTAGTGGGTGATCATATGCACACACTGGAATAAAGTTCCTCTATACGCGCGATAGGTCTTCACATATACCAACGATGCCGAACGTGCTACTGTTGACTGTGCGGGCGCGAGTCGAGTACCACGGTGACGCAATCTTCGAAGGGAAGGAAGACATCGGCGTTGACCTACTAAAGACACAAGTTCTCTTCTAGCGTTCTTTCACTGATCTGTCTTTTCCGTATACATCAAGCAGTACTTATATATTCTAAATTATACGGAAAAAAGAAAAAAGTATATATAGACACGCACATATGTATATGTATTGTATATTCAATCATCCATTCATATTACCCTACATTATTACACATTTACATTCTTAATCTGTTAATCTGTCGAATAATTAAATATTTATCTAAAACAAAGAAAAAGCTTATTACGAATATGCCAATATATTTTACACTATACATTAAATAAATTTTACGCGCACAGCACAGTACAAAGTTTATTGTATGATATATAAAATTCATACATACATGTGTGTGTGTGTATATACGCATACTACATGTTCTCATATGCTATAAGTTAGATATAATACAATACATACACATGTGTTTATCGTATACGAAACGACGACTACTTTTTTCTACTCTCGACGTGTGCAGTTAAAAAGAGCATTCAACGTATAGGGTAACACGCTTTATCGTCCTTTTAATTTATACGGTAAAAGGGGCAGACGTCGGGCTTTACACCGGACGACTACTCCCGGGGGATAAATACGCGACAAGTGCTTGCGACAGTGAAATACCGAAGAAGGTCCTGTAGGTCTTTCTCTCTCTTTCTTTTTCTCTTTACTGTAAGACCACCCTACCGTCACGCTATGGTGACTTCTGACGCGTGAATACACCGCTTTGTTCGACCGTTCGTTCCCCTTCCTTCCCTTTTTCCTTTCCTTTCTTGTCTCCCTTTTCACCCCGTGTTTCCTGCGGTCGAGCAGGTAGACAGGTTGCAGTGGCAAAGTTGATTTCGATTCGATTCAAAGAGAGTAGAAGACTCGACCTTGTTTCTGCTTGAAAAAATTGTAAATCGATCAAATTGAAAGAATGGTGTATCATCGGTTCTTAATTCCATATGAATGAACGCTTTTATTCTTGATTTATTCTAAATCTTGCATGATTAATTTGTTCACAATAGGGGGATGGTGTTTTAAGTTCGTTGAAACTGTTTTTATAAAGAATCGTCTCACCTTAATTAGTGAACGATTCCCATGGATATAATTTGCACGACAAAGAACTAACTTCTCTTTGATTTAACGGTGGAAAAAAGTGGATTCGATTAAATCGGCAATTAGCTACGACATTATGCACCAGATACTTTCATTATTCGAACAGTAAAGGGGCGTAGTATTACCTGTACAGTTTATATCAAGATAAAAAGTTCTATAGTTATAATAAAGTTAGCAATATGCTTGAGACCGGTCAGAGACACCTCCCCCTTTAGGTCTGTCTGTCGGGGTGGTTGCAACAGGTTGCAGTAGCAATACCACCACAACCACCATTATCAACGACGTCGAGAATTCCCGTTTACCCCCTCTGAATGGGCCGACCAATTCTCCTATGCAGAACCCCTTAATGTACGCCAGCAGGTGGTCCCCGTAATCGTGCAGCTATGCTTTGTTGTAGAACAAAGTCAGTCCCAAAGATTTATACATTTCAATTCTTCCTTTCGTGGCTAAATATTGAGGAAGAGAGAGAGAGAGAGAGAGAGAGAGAGAGAGAGAGAGAGAGAGAGAGAGAGAGAGAGAGAGAGAGAGAAAGGAAAGGTCGAGAGAACAGTTTTGCCCTTTTGTTGGCAACCTGTAGCTCGAATAAGCAAGTTTATGACGATCCTCTCTTGATATCACAAGTGATGTCATAAATTTTGCTACAAGGTTTGACCGTAAAGTTAATCCATAAAAATCCAATTGTTGAAAATTCTTCTCTGTTTTCTTTATACCAGACTTATCAGATTCTTATGTAGCAAATACCTTGTAGAAGTCCTTACCATGTAATGATAAAGCAATATATTTTTATCTTCGTTATCATCCTTCAAAAAAAGGGGAGCAACGGTTCGGTGTGAGTATACATGTGTATCGTTTCTATATCTTCTTTTCTCAGTAGTCTATATAGGTATTTTTCATAAAAGTATTTCGTTTTTTTAGAAATTATGAAAGGAATTATTTTTCTGTATATTTCAAAACTTGACGAGAAATCCATGCTAATTTCAGTCTCATCGCGAAATAATATCGAAAGTGAAGACTTGATGTTACGATAGAAAAGAATACAGGCAAAATGCGTTGGATGTAGCCTGACGTAATGTAGTGTGGGAGCGGCGTGGCTCTTTGGGGGTCAATGCCCCGTCTTTCTAGTATCCATTATTTTCCTACAACCTTATCACAATCGAAATAACTAAACTATTTATTGTTCAATTACTAATAATAATTTAATGTATTTTGAATCAATAATGGATTGGTATCGCGGTATTGTTATTATTAAAGTTCATCGATTTATTTTCATTGAAAAAGAAAAGAAAGATATTAATAGTATGAAATTAATATTTCAAACGTGACTTAATGAAAATTGAATTGAAAATAATAGAAAGATATGTTTAAGTTATATGATAAAATATATTTTTTGTTTAAATCGCCATAATACGCCTGTTCTCAAATTTTTTAGTTCGACGTACCAACATATTGGTAGAAGGTCATCTCTAAAGAAGAAAAAAAAAAGAAAAGAATCATAAGTTTTATTAAACATACATAACGTACATTAACCACGAAGAAAAGCTACGGAGCTCTCAAACGATACCGTTAAACTGACTTCCGTCTGTCCACCTACCTACCTACCTGCCTACCTACCTACCTACCTACTTTCCTCCTCGTACATCGTCCGATAATATTGAAAGAGATTATTTTGTAAGAGGTAGGGAGAACAAAATAAAAATTTCAAACAAATATAAAAGCGTTTGAATTTTCCGTCGAATTTTCATAACATTTGCAGTAATAAAAATCATGATCATTTATGTAAAATATCCAACATTTCGATCATTTTATTGAAAGCTGTCTTAAGGACTATTCATACTCGACTAATGATTATTATGGAGTAAGATATGGGTATGGGTTGGCTCATAATAAAATCTCAAGTACGTAAAGGTATGTCACACCCTTGGGGAAGATTATTGCGAGGCACTGTACTCGTATATGTATGCATCTCGTATAGGGTCGAGAGAAATTGGTCGGTACAGTCGTTACTGTAGTCCTCGGTACCCCTTGCTCGTTCAACGACCCTGCATGACGCTCGCTCATCGCTTCATGCACGCATGCACGCACGCACGCACGTGATGAGAGAATCGGAACGAAAGTGAACTGTAGAACGACGACGACGACGACGACGACGACGACGACGACGACGACGACGACGACGACGACGATGTGAACGTGTATGGCCACAGGGAAATTTTCAGATATTTTTTTGTTTTTTATTTCTGTCTGTATGTTAGTATGTCATATGTAACCTTTCACGAATAAATTCAATTTGATTTGTTCGAATAAGAATCATTTAAAAATAAATCATTTAAAAATCATGTGATAATATTTTAGTTTCATTTGTCTTTGTATTTTAAAACTAAATATTTCTTTACGAACTGAATTTCTTCTAAAAATATCACGCATCCCATATCACGAAACATGATCTTTCTCCCTCGAAACAGGTTGGACAAAAGTTTCATACTTAACAAAAAAGAATAATAAAATAATAGTAAAAAGAATAATAACCTTTTAGATGTGAAATAAAACTCAAAAATAATTAGATCGAAACTCGCTGTATTTTCACGTGTATTCGTTCAATCGAAATCGACATCTTGTGAGGTCACGCTAGCTAGTTAGGGTGAGAGAAAAAGAAAAGGGAGGCAAGGGTCAGCGACAACAGGAAACGAGACTTAGTATCGCTCAGCACCGGACGTCGTAACTTCCGAGTCCTTTGGTCTCTGCTCTCCCCTGTGTTGTCCATCGCTACGCATCGTCGGTATATCCGTCGACTGCAACGAAGAAAACCCTCATCGAGATTTCCAACGGTGGAGGGTGCATTGGAAGACAACCAAAGCAACAGTGAAAGGTAATGGTTACGTTCATGTTGGAAATGGCTTCCTAGGATATCACGAGTAGTGCACCCGCTCTAACGCGCCCTTTCCTAGAAGGATAGAGAAAGAAAGTAAGAAATAGAGAATGAGAGAGAGGGAGAGAGAGAGAGAGAGAGAGAGAAAGATCGAGGAAGGAGAGAGAGGAAGAGAGAGAAAGAGGGGTAGAGAGCGTGAGCTCAGAGGTGGAACGTAGAGAAAACGGGCAGGGCGCGAGAACGAGAGAGAGAGAGAGAGAGAGAGAGAGAGAGAGGGTGGGGAGACAGAGGAAAAGGAGGAGAAGTGAGCTCCTTACAGTGCATTGCCTTACGATCTTCCCCGAGTTCCCGTCGCACCCCGGACGCCGACAAATCGCGTCCAACGTGCTTCTCATGAAGAGATCCACAAAAGCAGCTTCGCCGTCGAGAGAGATTCGGGTCGTCGCTTGGCGGCGGCTCTTCGAGAGAGAGGAAGAGGAGGAGGAGTCAACTCGACTCGTACATGCGTGTGTGCGTGAGGACGCGAGAACATACAAATACACGCATCATAACGTATACACGTGTGTGTGTGTTTATGTATGGGTTGCGTCCGTCTATCTTTACGTATGTGCGTTTATATGTGCATATGAGAGAGAAAGAGAGAGAGAGAGAGAGAGAGAGAGAGAGAGAGAGAGAGA
>NC_057691.1:21454-54448 GCF_014466175.1 Vespula pensylvanica | reverse complement strand
GAGAAAGGGAGAGAGAGAGAGAGAGAGAGAGAGAGAGTAAGAGGGTACAACACCGCACCCCGTTCGCTCTTTTTGGCTTTCTTCCTTCTCTTCGAAGGAGAAGCCGTCGTCGGCAACGGTGAAATGACGATGACGACGACGATCGTCTTGTCCGTGCGAGCGTTCTCCTTTACGTCCCTCTTGAGAATACGGTGAACTCTGCTTATACACTTTTCGTCGGCTCTCCCATCTCCTTTCTCTCGTTGAGGAGAAAGAGAGGAAGAAGAAGGAGAGAAAGAGAGAGACTTTCACCGAGAGATACTACGCCAGTTCGGAGGGCTACAGGGTTATCATCCGGGGTTCTCTCTCCTTTTACGACTTACGCTTTTGGCGCGGAATTTATGCGGCGGTATGACTTCGCGTTGCACTCTCGTCCTCCTTTTTGAATGTTCGCACGTCCTTCTTTAGGATACGATTTGCATTTCCACTTACATAATCCGAAACCAAATTTTCTTGTGATTGTCCGATATGAAATTCAATAAAATCAAACAATTGAAAGAATTTTCAAAATGGATGTCAACCGATCAGGTGGGACCATTTGATTTATTCTGAGTTTTAATGATCGAAATAATTATCGAAAGGAAGTTTAATATCTCGACTTCGTTAAATCGCGTCATGGCTAATTCTTAACGTAACAAATAGATTGATAGAAAAAATATAACTCGTTTTCACGGCAAAAAGCGCGACATTTAAATATTTACATAACTTTGCGGGAATAATAACTCATTGCCTTTCCATTTATACCAATATAAATTGTTTGGCTCCATTTCCTCGACGTGAATCGTTAAGACGTCGAATTTGTCATCCCTATGTTACTTCGGCTCGATGATCTTGTTCGATGTACACGCATAAACGTAAATATAATGTAAAGTACCACATATGTGAGTTCGTAGGTATATCTGTGTTTATGTTTGTGTTTATGTATGCTGTGTGTGTTGTGTATGTATGTATATTTGTATGGACTTGTTTTACTTTTTACGGGAGCTTCGTGTTCGTTCCATGAAATTTGTTAAAACGAAGGCAGGAAAAAAGTAGGCGTATAGTCGATCGAGTCTTTCGATAGCATCTATCGTCTAGCAGGTTATATACAAGTTGCGATTCGAAGATGGGGTTGATCGTACTTCCCATTCTCGTATCCGCATTTGCCTTTTGCTCTCTTTCTTTTTCTTCGTATTCATCCGTGGGTTCGCGCCCTTCTCTTTCTATACCTCTTACCACATTGCAATCTTCTAACGGTTAATCGACTTCGACAACTTTTTTGACCAATCGATCTAAATCTCTGCGTGTCGCGCCATCTAGCGAATTAATTCTAGTAGCATCACATGTTATTCGATGTGTGTTATATTTTTATATAAGGCGTTTTTTCTTTCTGTTAATATAACCTATTAAAGATAATTTTTAATTATGAGTTAAAATTTAAACTTTTTAGACCAAATCTAATTATTATCATCTCAAAATGGCATTTTTAATTAAACGATTGAAAGTCGAAGAATTGTTGAAAGTATTCGTTAGATATAAACATGGTTCGAATCATTGGGTAAGAATTTGATATAATTTATTCAGTTCCAACTTTGTCATTTGTTACTCTCATGTTCCGATTATTATACTACTGCATATTATAAGTATTTTGTATCTTAAAGTCTGTAATTAGGAAACAAAAGACACATAAAGACAGAGCATTGGCATATTTTAATGACTTCTATAATAAAGTATATGGAAAAGCATGGAATGACATAAGAACTGCATTGCTACAAGAGGAAAACAAATATATAGCAGTGATTAATAATTTTAGTGATGTGGAAAGAATACAAACAACTTTGGAGGTATAATAGTTATATACATTTTATATAAAATTTAAAGAATTTTCTTTTGCCAATACTTATATATTATAGAATTCTGGAGCAATAAATATAAAGTTAATATATGATGCATTTGTGGAAAATATACAAGATCAAAAGTTTCAAAGGAAATTAAAGAAAACTGCTAACCTAACTGTTCGAATGCATAATATAATATCGGAAAGAAAAATATCAGAGATACAGTCAATTTATCCAAATGATTATGAATCATCTCAGAATTCATTGACCTTTACGGAGAAAAATGATAAGAATACCAATATTAATAAACCGTCAGTACATTTAAAATCTATAGCGGAAGATTCGAACGATGTGAACATTGATAGCAATCGTATTGTTCTTCCTTCAGATGGTTTAGCAGGACTTTATGAATTTGTACCAGTAACAAAATTAAAAGGTTCGTAGATATACTATTTAATGTATATATAAAAAATATCTACAGAAAGTGTTTCAATTCTCCTTTTATTTTAACATAGGTATGGAAGATTGGGTTTTAGAATCTGAACATTATGAATATTATCAAAAGGCAAGTGATTTCAAAATACCTGTGGAAAAAGAGAAAGTTTTGTCTTTTCCAAAACATCTTAAATTGTATACATATGAAGAGTTTAGCGAAGAAAAATTTCCAGCCCCAAAGAAAGGATCCACCGGAGTATTAGGTTTGATATAACATTATTTCTACCTTTATCAGTAAATCTATTTATTCTATTACTTATATATTTTACCTGCTTCATATTTCAATATATTCTATTGCTTTTTTGTAGATTATTATCTTTTCGATGGAGGTTCAATACTACCTGTCCTGGCTCTTGACATACAATTAGGTGATTTTGTATTAGATATGTGTGCAGCACCTGGTGGCAAGACTCTAACAATTTTGCAAACACTTATGCCTAATTTAGTGGTAGCAAATGATCTCTCACAGTCTAGAGTATATAGAATAAAAAAAGTATTAAATCAGTACATAGCAGATATAGGACAGTTGAATGACAGATTGTTTATAACAGAAGAAGATGCTCGTAAAATTAATGATAAAGATGTATATAATAAGGTATGTTTATAGTATAAAACCATATATAGTATGAAAAAATGATTTATATGTATCAGTTCCAATACTCTTGGTTATAATTGTTTCCTATTAACTTTAATTACAGATACTTGTTGATGTCCCGTGTACAACAGATAGACATGTATTACATGAAAATGATAACAATATTTTTAAACCTACAAGAATCAAAGAAAGGTTACGAATGCCAGAAATCCAAGCAGATATTTTATTGTTAGTATCGTAAATATTTTGAATATACTTTTATTTGCCAATAACTATATTACTGCTATTAATATTGCAGCAATGCACTAAAGTTAGTAACTGTTGGTGGTACTGTCGTATATTCTACTTGTTCTCTTAGCCCTATACAAAATGATGGGGTTATACAAATGGCATTAAAACGCATGTGGGAAGAAAGTAATACTGTTATAGTTGTAAAGTAAGTTATTTATAAAAAATTATATTATTATATTTTTATTAATATTTTTGAATTTTTCTAGACATAGAAATTTAAGCAAAAATTAATAAAAATGATAAATTATATTTACAGAGATATGTCAGAAGCATTAGATCCATTGCAAACATTATTTAATTTTGGAAATTTTGGCTTGAAACATGGACACATTGTCATACCCACTGTTGGTTATAATTGGGGTCCTATGTATTTTTGTAAAATGGTTAAATTGAAATAATGAAGGTAAGCTAGTTAGACCATGCTTAATTTTTTATATATTTACATACATGTGTATGTGTGTGTGCGCGCGCGCGTGTGCGTGTGTATATATATATAAAAGTTATAGACATAATAATTTATTTATAAAAGTATAAAAATAATCTGTAAAAAAATGTACACGAGACCAAATGTCTCATGTAAATATTTCTGTGATAGTTCAATTGCTTTAAAAATAGACATTTTAATTTATATGTACAATTTAGCAAAATAACTTATATTCCCAATATTGTAATAGCTTTTAACTAATTTTGTACTTCTACATTATGAAAAAAACTATCTTATACCACATTAAGATGTGCGTATTTTATTAAAAAGTGTTAAAATTCACGCTAATAGTAACCTATCTCTGCGCCTATGAAAATATATAGCGTCGGTGTGTTTGCTCTTATATTTTTTGTTCATGCATTGTAGTATGCGCTTCTTGCTGCCATAATGTCCTCTTCTAAATCAATATGATAGAGACGTCTCGCGATAGGTTATGAGCGCAGGTACATTTGTGAATAATAATGAAGTTAAGTGAGGTTAATTCTTAGATTTCATCATGTTTCACGTTTTCACAAACAAAATCGTGAATGTCGTAAATGTACAACAAATTGAAAAATTAAAGAATATGTATACGATTAAATAACATAGATACGATGAATTGTGCGGTCATATAAATGGATCCATTGTGAAAAGCAAAGGAATGCAGTTATGTGAACACTAAAACAAAAAACTAAAAACTCATAGCCTAATTATATTAAGTATTAAATCAAGCAAGTTCAACAATATAAAACGGGCAAAAATATTATTAAAAATCTAAGAACCGATCAAAAATATTTATAAATACAAAGTTCCTACTATAAGACAAAACAGATTAAACAGGTTGAAGAAAGAAATAAATCAAAATATGACACAATATGAAAATCAATTTGCTTAAAGAATAATTGGATGAATTTAGAATGCATTCGCCAAATATCCTAATGAAATAGTGTGCATAACTATCAAATCCAGAAAAATAGAAAATAATTGGCAATGCCAACCAAATAAAGAAGTATTATCTTTAAAAGCATTATTATTAAATAGGAACAAACTTGTAACAAGAAATAAACAAATGAGAACTATCAGAAATAATATATTAGAAAACAGGAGGTCTGATGCAGTATTGGACATATGGATAAAAAAGTTATGTAGCAAAAGTAATTAGAAACAAAACAAAAATTATAGCTACAAGAAATTACGAAGTTACATGTCCATTCATAATAAAAGAAATGATAAATATCTGTTAATTAATATAGATTTGATAAATTCGACATATAAAAATGATGTAGATATTAAAACGAATAAAAAAATATAGAAAGAAAACTAATGTAAAAAAAAGTAATGAAAAAAGAAAAAAAAAAACAGCAGTATTTGAACCAACAATCTCATGATTAATAATCTGAAACACTTTGCAATAAATTATACAGCATATCTAAATATTAACATCTATTGCACATACTCGTCATAAACAAATTGGTATTTTGCAAAATCGATTTTTTCAAAAATGAAAAATATGCATCAAATTAAAATAGAAGTGCAAATCACATGTTGTAAATATAAAAAAGTACAAAAATCTAGTTCTCTTGAGATTGCCTTGCTAGACTGTAGTGCAACGATACATATGAGCAATAATAGGAAGAAATTCAAAAGCACTGATGAAAACTAAAATAGTAGAATATATACAATAGAAAGTTATGTAAATTCAAAAAAAAAAAAAAAAAAACTAATAATAATATTAAGGTATAATTATCAGATCAGGAAGCAAATAACATCGAATAAAGATATATAATGTTTATAGCAGAATTACAAAATAATTTATTATTAATATCAAGCATCATATCAAGAATATATTGCAGTTATAAAAAGAAAAAATGGATTCATTTTCCCAAAAGGTACAATGAAAGATGAATTATAGTCCATTTAGTAGATGAAGAATCCAATCAATTGTACAATTACTTTCATACGTATTTACACTATATTAGTTTCAAAACTATCATTTTATGTCCTTATTTATTATATGTTTACTGAATTTATTATTCTGTAATGACTTTAAACACTTATTCCAGAACAAATACATACAAAAATAAGTATTTCAGTTTTTATTGTTTGGTACATAATAAATTATAATCAAAATTAAACACAATTTTGAAGTCTTAAAAATTTGACACTTAACAAAATATAACTACTTTTAATAATACTACATTTTAATATTTTGTTGGCTATCCGTTTTGTCGAATAATTTTTTTCATATATCTGGACATATTAAAAATTATTTTAAATAAATAATTTTGTAGTATTATCCTCGCTTTTCTATTAAGTAAGCTCTCAATTCTTTTGTTCTTATCTGTATTTTATGTAACAATCTAATAAATCTTATAAGTTTTCTATGATTTTTAGGTCTGGTGAATGTAGGAAAAGATATAATGCTTTGAGACAATTTTATTATAAATATTTTTAAACAATTCGAGATTTGTGTCTTACATCATTGCCTTAATAAAATTTAATCTATTACTGAAGCACACTTCTGCACTTTTTGTTAAATGATCTTTCAAATTATTTAAATATTTGTTTTTGATAATATAGATAATATACAAGAGCTGATACTAGCATTGAAACCACTCAAGCCACGAAAGACTATAAGTGACTCAAAATTCAAAGGATTGGAAAACGTAACAGACCAAGGAAGTTATATATTTTATTAGTGACAGTTCAAAATGATCAATATGTTCTAACAAGTAATGTACAGAAAGTTATTGATAATGTAAAAAGAGAATTGTGACTAGATTTAAAGATTTATTGAAATTAGTTTTATTAATTTTAGAGGTGATCTAGAAGAGGTTAATTTCTTGGGGATGTAGAAATGGAGATAATGGAAATATAAGAATATAATAGTAAAGATACATTGAAAATTTTGAAAAAATTCGGTATGGAAAATAGCAAGCCATTGGCAACTCTGTTAAACATCAAATGCAAAATTAATAAAAGCAGCTACTCACTCAAATGAAAACATTAGAAATGATGAAAACATCACGAATTGATCGATAGTTTAATAAGTCTATCTTATCTAAGTCTAGATATTGTTTGTCGCGAACGCGTTAATTGAATCGATTTTGTAATAATCCAGATATTGTAAATCATTAAAGAAAATCAACACTACGTGCTACAGTATTTATGTGGAATTATAGATTACCAAAGCTAATGTCAAACTAGAAACGTATATTGACTTCAACTGTTTGGCGATTCAGAAGATAGATATTTATACTTAAATTATGTTGTAATGTTGACAAATGATCCAATTAGTTGAAACACAAAGAAACAAAAATGTGTTTTTTTATTGACAATAGAAATTGATAGCTCTTTGGAAGTTATATAAAAGATATAGTTTATTTAAGAATCGACCGTGCAGATCCGGTTCATTCGGAAGTTTGAAAGAATATTGCATAGATGCTTTATTTTTTAGGATGTTTTGCATTTTTTAGCAGTGAGCACTCTCCATTAGCCAAAGCTCTTTATAATTGAATACAGTTTTTGTTGCATCTCTTTTTACAAAAATTGATGCTTCATCATTATGTGTTATAGTTCTTGGTTTTGCTATGCTATTATTATATGTGTAATTTTATGTTATACTTGTAACAGCCTTATTCATTTATTGTATCAAAACGATGAGAGTTAAAAATATTTTATTATTTACAGAAGCTAAAAAAATGTTCATAAATTTTTATATTATAAAAGATAATCATCTAGTTATCATAGTTTATTGTTTCACAGAGTAAATAATTTTAATTGTGCTTTATCATTGTCATATTTAATATTATTAGTGAATTTTTATGTAATGCTTAGGGCCGTTCATTACCATTGATTTTATAACGGTTTACACCTATGATGAAAACATTCTTGATCGATTTTGATGAACAAGGTCTTATTTTAAAGACAAGGTTTAATCTAGGACTCCATTGTTTTCAGACTTTTAAAAAAGCTTTATATTTGTGAATAAACTATTCTCGAAAAAATACCATTTTTTAATTTTTATATTTTAATTTTTTAATTTTTTCAAAGAAAATAAAGCTTTTTCAAAAATTTAAGAAAGTGTAATCCTGGATTAAACGTTCGTTTTTAACATAAGATCTTGTTCATCAAAATCGACTAAAAATTACGTTTGTTCTTTCTCGTTAACATAAACCATTATAAAACCAGGGATTTTTGTATTACTAGCCTTAACTGTATACATGATAATGTATATAACGAATGTTAGGATGTACATGCAAAGTCATATTATGATGTATATGTCAAGAATATATCTGTAGAATATATATATATATATATATATATATATATATATATATATATTCTTTCTCGTTGTGGAGTAAATATATATATAAAGATATTTGTATATTTATAATTTTGTTTTGATTTATAATTTTACTTTATAGTATTATGTTCATAATATGATAATGCTTTTATCAATATCATTTGAGGATTGTATTCTAAAGTGTTTCCAATTAGTATAGTTATAATGTCTATAGTATTGTTTATGTGGTAATATTGGAATTAATTCTATAGGTTTATTTATATATTTGTTTAGCATTTTGTTTAGCAAAGTTGTTGGCAACTTATCATACAAGATAGTAAATTTGAAAATAAATAAATTCTTGTTATTAATATTAATGTTGGTATTGAAAAGCTTATGTATCTCAATATGATTTTTAATATTGGCAGTCTATAATTTAGAGATCTCAACAAAATTACTCGAGGACCAATTATTGATCGTAGAATTCTTAGGAGTTAATTTAGATACTGTGATGATGTATAAATGCTATATTTAATTTCTACGTCACAGATATATTCCCACTTTTCCAATATTTAACACTTTTCACGATGACTACAAGTGAAATGAGACTTTCTAATCATCGTGGAGTAATCTTATATCATTTGTTTTATATGATAATGAGAAATGTGGCTGAAAGTTCATGATTCTTTTATAATTACTTTTAAACATATCGGTAAAGATTCTAATATAACGTAATAGCAAATTTAATTAGAAGAATACATTTCTTAGAAAGTAACCTTGATTTTTTTAGATGTATATTTTAGATGTATACCTTAGTCACCTGTGCAATATACTTTAACAAACTTTTAAACGTACCGAACTGATACCTATGCTATAATTAAAGTGGAGCAATCCATTAAAAATTCAATTTATATATAAATAATAATCTAGCAGTGTCAACTAAAAAATTTGGAATTATAATCAACGCAGTATTCGCCGAATATTTAAACAATTTAAAGTTTGTAGTTTATATATCATATTTCAGTTATCACAAGTTAATAGTCTTTTTGTTAGATTATATGAAATAAACACGTCCGGAAAGTAATAGTACGTGTAAAGAGATATAAAGAAATACAAAAGAAATATAAACACAATATGTGTAAATAAATATTATTACATTAAATTGAAATATTTTTATGAAAAAATAAATGCATAATTAAATCGATTCCACAAGTTCCATATCTAACACGCATGGCGACCATGTACTCATTTCTTTTTATCAAAAATAATAATTAGTGAATATATATAATATATAAGTATTCACTAATTATTTTTTACAAAATATCCGACAAAATTTTGCTTTTTTATCGCAAATCTATATATTAATATATGTATTAATTATATTTATTATTCTTTATGTATCTATATCGTAAAACAAATAAGTACTACCATTGCGTCATATCTAGGACACATTCTTACGAGACCCGCACCACCATCAAAGAAAAATATAAATAAGAGAGACTGAAAAGTGTGATTTCACAACTTACTAAACTACTTATTCTAATCCATATTAATTTGATTGTGTATGCGAAGAGGGATTTACCTAGAGAGGCTTATATACCGGTACAATAGACGCATGGTGGGGCCATGATCTTTTACGCTTGTATTCATATTTTGAGCGAAAGATGAACAGCCTTAAGGCTGTCATTTCCTATTGCTCGAAGCATATGCGACTTCAGCGACAGATATGGACAAAATATAAACTCCAAGCGCAAGTTAGCAAGTGGGGATCACCATGTCTCTATCGTGTCGGTACATAAGCTTAGTTAGTATATTCCTCTCACGCGTCTAACAATCAGTTTCGTATGGATTAATGTAAGTAAGTTAGTAGACTGCGATTTACACTTTCCAATCTTTCATATATATATATATATATATATCTTTTTTGATAGTGCTTGTATCTTGCAGTGATACGTATACAGATACGATATCGATACGTACTTGTTTCAGGACAAATGATAGAATTATATAATTTCTATATTGCCAAATTTATAATAAAAGATACGATAATTTTACTTTACAATATGTAAGTAAAAAAAGTCGAATTCGTGATTCACGAAAAGCCTCTGCGAGATTCGATCTGCAAAGAAATTTCATATTCAAAATATCGATAGTGATTATGGACCAGAGCGGCTTGTCCTCAGACATCCGATTTACATAATGAGAACTTAATGTATGCGAAAAACCAATTTGTAGAATTGTTGAAAAAATAAGACCCTTTTAAAATCATGCGTGGAACTTGTGGGCAAATGATTTTCTTGAATAGAGTGAGCAGCCTCGAAAATAACTAATTGCTTCAATGTGGAAAAATATGTGAAAAAAAAATTGCGCACTTCATGATTAATAAAATCAATTCAATATTTCTACTTCAAGGAAAATAATAATATCAAATAGAGAATAAAAAAAGAGCTATTGGTAATTAGACAATTCTCAGTATGGACTCTATATTGAAGATACTCATTTGATATATTGATAATATTCTACCATTCTTAGCAGCTTCTCCCGACAGGCTATTGATAGATACCCTCATTGATCAAATGTTCAGCTTTAATGAAGGGTACACTAATAGAAGGAATTGAATGTAAAAAGATTTTTTACATTTATATATCTCCAAAATAGCGAAGAGATACGGAAATTAAAAGATTGATTATATTAGTTATTATATGTCAATCATATTTATTATCCTTTATACATTTACTGTGAAACAAATGCTGATTAATGCGTCGTATATAGTATGGATCACGATATTGCTCAACGTATATGACCAATTCTTACAAAATCTGATCAATAGTAACAATATTACATTTACTATCATTTCTATTGTATTTATTAATATCCGAATCAAAATCTGAGGTAATAATTCTATTTATACTTCTCTTTGTGGGAAATCTCAGTTCTTCCTCATCACTACTATCTGAATTTTTGTAAACCTCATAATAAGTTTCTTCTTCGTTGCTATATAAGATTACCGAGAGTATTACTGAGAAATGACACTTCGATTTTTCTTTTTAACATTTCAAAAAATTAGAATAGAAATTTTAACATATATAATATTTGTTAGTACAAAAATATACTTATTTAAACAATAAAGAATAAGTTTTAGAATCTCTCTTTTTTTTTTAGCGAGTCAAGTTCTAATCTTAAACATATGCTTGGTATAGCGGCGTGCGTGGCCTGAGGGAGATTTTCTTATAAATTCGCATGGCAGTCAAAGTGATAAAGAATATAAGAGAGTGAAGTTGAACAAAGCAGAATAGAACAGAATAATTGAATTTTGTCGAGTACGGAGTGAATGTACAGACAAGAGGAAGTTTATGTTTTATAGAGATAGTAGAAAACTTATTTATATCTTTATTTTCATGAGCGCATATATTATTTTCCAAATACTCTAGTCTAAACTCACAACTTACAATAATGTGCCGAGTCAGGTGATAAATAAATAATGAAATTAAACTTCTAGATAAAGAAAGTTGTAGGATTGTGTAGAACCTACCTTTAAGGTATTCAATTTCAATTCATGAATCAGTATGGTCAACAGAACAAAGGACCATACCTGAGATTAAACATTTCGAACGAACTATCTTAATATACTCGTGACCAATAAGTATCATTCATGCATGTTTTTCATTTCTCTTTTCTAATTTTAAAATTGTCTTCCAGGATAGAAAACTCTATGACCCTAGCATTGATAATGCACATAATGTATGTGCACGTGTATTAAAAGAAAGAAAATAACTTAATTAGAATCCCTATCGATTTCTAATGGAAATAACTAATTGAAGATTTTAACAGATTTTTCTCTAAACATGATTTTCAAAATTGCTTTATAATATTGGAAATATCGCAGAGATATTGAACCGATGTAAATAGAATTTTAGACAAATTAATTTCTAAGATTACTACTTAATACTTGTCAAAGCATTTTTTGAAACTTTTTTTTTTTTTTTTATTAATAAAAAAGATGAAAATTTAAATAGAAAATAGCACTTATATTTTTAAGATGTTGTCATTTTCCAAAAAACAGATTTTATAAAAATTGACTTTATCTTACTAGTATCTTTTATCTATTATAACAGGGAAAAAAATTTATATTCATATAGAACCTCATGAATCTCTGGTACCTTGGACGATTTATTTGTGAAAAGGCCTCAGTAATTACGTTATTATCCTTGCAGATATTGAACTTCCATTGTAAAAGAATATTATTCGATTAATTTAATAACAATAAGTTACATATATATCTTAATTATGTAATAAAACATTATTGTACATATGCATATAAAATTCATAAAATTATTTTACGTATACATAAAGTTCATAAAATTATGCTGAGCTTGCAGTGATTTAAATAAAACACAAATTTTAAATAAACACAGTTTCAATAAATAGGAGAAACATAATTGAATATAAATACATAATAAAAAACGTTAATAATTTTTATCGTCATCCGCAGTGAATGGACTCGTGTACATCATGCAATTACTTATTACGTTCATTTGTCTTTTATCTTCCTCATACTATATGCCTTTATGGTTATCATCAGGAATAACCCTATATTTTCGCGCTACAAAATATAGAAATATTAATGAACGTAAGAAACGTATGAATTATAAAAACATTAGGTAGTAAAACACTTGACGAATCGTGAATTTTTTTATATAATAATAATTGTGTATATCATTTTTTGTCTAAATCTAGATAACATTCTTTCTCTCAATTTATGTTGTCACATAAAAGTAAAAGAAAAAAAGAAGAAAGTCAACTTAATCTTCTTCACTTCATTGCTTTTGTAATAATTTGTGAATCATAGCCGATACAAATATTATTACATACGTGGATAAAAATTACCACTTTGTTTCTTTAGAATAATAAAAAGCAGAAAAAATAGTTTTCGAAAAGCTAATATTATTGGGAGTAGAGTATGTTTAGATGGCTATACAATACTCTCTATATCCTTCCTATACTAAAATAAAGAGGATATAGATTATTCAATTACTGTAATCTTTTTTGTTCTTTATGCAGCTAAAGAACAGACGAAATATTAATTAAATCTATTTTCATCAGCATTGAATGTATTTCTTGTTCGGACATTTCTAATATGAAATCTTACATTATTAACAAAAATCGAAGCTGTTTCATTTTACTATGTATTCATAGTAAAATTACATTTTACTATAATACCCGCATCATATGATTGCACTAAATAAATTTTAAATAAGTTTTTTTTTTCTTAAAATAATTTTAATTTTCTTAATCTAATTTTCTTGAAATAATTCTTTGCAAGTTCTCTTAAAACTGCCTTGACAATGAACCTTTAGCTTAAAAATCTTTCAAACCTATCTCTTCATTAACACTAAGCTCAATTTTGAAAGCTCAAATTACTTTGGAAAATCTATCACAAAAATAATGATGTGAATTTTAATTGCATCCACAAACCTATTATAAAGATATTCAGAAATTTGCAATAACTTTCCTTATCGTGTCTTTCTTCTGTTCACTGTTTCTTCCCTTCTAATTTATATAAGATAATTATGCATAAATAAAAAACAAGCAGATATAAATTACCTTAACATAACAGCATATGATGAATCACCTACCACAGAATTATAATACAAACGAAATTTCTAAAAATTTTCGTTTGATACTACGTTTGACCTATAGAAAACTGCTCTCTCTTTCTATTCTTATAAAATGCAACAACATTTCTTTTGTATTCTAGAATCACAATACCCCTTTCTCTTGGTTTGCTCTTTTTAGCTTTTACCATTTATAAAAATCCTAGCATGTAGATGAATATGCAACTTTCATAGAATGCGGTCTAAATGTTTCCAAAAATTCTAATAACATATCAGTTTTCATCGAGATTAAAGATTTTCTTATGATTTAATAAATAAATCTTCTATTACATCATGTAAGTCCATTTCTCTTTTATTATTAAATGTTTCGTTATTATTCATAATTTCAAATGTTATTATAAGTAAACGAATTATATTTATAGGGTTTATGGATGTCATATTTAACACTATATGTTACATTTGTTACAAAATCAACAATCATTTACTGTAAGCTCTTATAGTAGACTATAAACAGAAGTACCGTACTATATAAATTATCTTATTTCCTCCATTAATGTTCCATATTATTTCATAATAAATGTTGAAAAAACATTGCTTCTTCTGTAGTATATATATAATAGAATAGGATACAGAAATTCTTTGATTTTTGTGAAACAAAATTCATAAATACAACAAAGTTTGTATTTGTATTTGAAAAATTATTGTCGTTTTATAGTTATTTAAATAAAAGATTACTAATATTTTTATTTATAATTATATAAATAATTGACAAATCTTTTCCAAAATTAGTTCTAAAAATAAAAAGTAACTAGTCTGAAAAGTCTTTTTCTATCTGTTACTATTTGTTAATTACAAAATAAAATCGAAATAAAGCTAAATTTTCAGACGGCTACTTTAATCCTTCTGAATGACTTTAAACAGCAAACAAATAAGTAATATCTATCTACATATATATACATATCCCAAAAATTTAATAATTTTCTGAATTTCCAATTGGGGAATCTTTCTTTTGCAGTTCTATAATTTACGAAGCGAGAAATGTTAGGCGCTTACACAGTCATATACATCGATATGATGAATCAATAAAAGTATATTTCTATGTACAGTGGTTTAAAATGTATTGTGCATGATCAAAGTAACGATACCATTCTTCTCTTCTCGGATCAGCGTACAATCCATATGTTCTACTTGCCCGTTTGCTCTGAAAATGCCGGTAGTGATAAGCGTATGTTCAATATTCTCGTCGGTGTAATACGATTTGAAGTCTTTTGATGTAATTGCGTCTCCTCTATCGGAAATTATTCTTCGCGAATTTCCAAATGCAACGGATTATTTTCGAAGTCGATTTATCACTTCGTTCGCAGTGGTAGTCCTAGTCGAATAATGCCATATAAATTTTGAAAACCTATCTACAACTTCTTTTTATTTATTTTTTATTAACTCCAAACTAAAATCCCTACAATTTGTTGAAAGAGATATTCAGCAAATTGAATTGACAGATAAGAGCAACATGGATGCTATTCCTAATGAAGTAGCACTGATACAATGATCATATCTGAACTAAGGTTATTAGATCCTTGTTTTTCTTCAATCTTCTTGTGTTAGCAATATACAGGGTCGGCTAACAGATACAGACGATTTATTGTTTTTTTGGATGATTTATTGTTCTTTCTTTGTATCTGCTGGAAAGTCGTTGTATTTCCTCTCCTACAGTGAAGACTTGTAAGCCTTTTCGTTTTTTATATATCATGGTGCGTCTATTACTATGACTAATTGTTTGACTTTCATTTTGTCGATATAGCTTTCTGTTGATGTACCCTATGGTTAGATGCCATACGTCCAGACATTTTATTATGGTTTTATAGATTAATAATTTGTCATTTGCATTTAGTTTTGAACATTGGTTAAACAATGCATGTCCTTTCTTAGAATTCTAATTTGTTGAATGTTTTTATTTATGTGTTTTTTCCAAGTACTTTTATATCTACATGAAATCCTAGATATTTGATGTAATTTGCCTATGAAGTACGGATTTTGGGATGATGCCTTTGCGGAAAGTGAAAGTGATGTAACTACGTTTACTAAGTTTACTTTAATTTTTTTCTTTTCCAGCTATTCCTCCAGTAGATTTATATCATTTTATAGAACATTAACTTTGTAGAATATTGATTTCATTTGGATTCTCATGAATTAAAATTATTCAGGTATCGTCCACGAATATGCGTGTTGTGTTATTTAGAGTTATTGAGATATTTGGCGTATATAAAATGTAAAGTACAAAACCCAATATATTCTTGATATACCTGCATTTGTGATTTGTATATCGATTTTTTGACTTTTACATACAAAATTCTATTTTCAAGGTAAGATAGCTGGTACTTTTGAGAAATACTGTTTTATAGTTAACAAGAGGCTTTCATACTTTGTTGAATGCTTTTTCTATGTCTAGGAATAGGAATGCGCAGTATTTACAGGTTTTAAGAGCAATCATAATTTTGTTATCATTCTGTATATTTGTTTCTATTGTAGCGTGCCTTTCTTTGAAACCAAATTGGTGGTTTAGCATTAGCTATTTATTGTTAATTATTTCTTTGATTTTAATTTAAAGGATTTTTTCGTATAACTTAGATAGTATTAGTAAGAGCAAGATTGGTCTATATGAAGAGGGAATGTATATGTTTCTATTTGCTTTAGCATTATTATATTGGCCAATTTCTATAAGTTGCCATAATACTGTATTCTGAAAATGGTGTTGGATATGATAATAATCATTATGATGACTTTGTCTAAAAGTTTTTTTATTACTTTGCCATTGATTAAATCGAATCCTGGGAATTTATTAGTTTTAATTGTTGTTATCAATCGTTTTATTTATTTTTTTATATTGTGATATATCGTCCTCTATAACCAGTGGAGCCATTTGTTAATATTGTTGTTGTTGTTGCACATTTTGTTATTACATTAGATTGAAAAGTTTAGTGAAGATGTTTTACAAATGTTGAAGCTTGTTTCGAGGAACTCCTTCCCCAAGAACCATCTGATTTTCTTAATGCTGGTATCTGCACTATTGGTTTATTAAGTCTCTTTACAGCTTTCTACAATATGTAATTTGTATCTTCATTTAGTGTAAAATTTTTGAGATATTGACTGAATTCTTTACTATGGTGTTCCTTTAGCACTTTTTTGTGCTAATGAATTAAGTGAATTAAGTTGTTTTTTGTTCTTTGCTGTTTTAGCTGCCATTTCTATTTTGCTTTCCTTTTTTGTGTTATCTTTTGTAATATGTAGTTCGGATATAAGAGGCCCATTGTGCTGTTGACCATGAAAGAAGTAAATATGTAAGCTACTTCTTGGATTATTTGTTAAGTATTCTATAGAGTTTTTAATGTATACAGGTTTTTTTATTGGGATATTACAATTTAGATTTTCATTAATTTTATTTTAAACCTATTCTAATCAACAAGTGGTGTTATTGTACAGAGTAGGTGGATATTCTATTTATAATGAATTTTATTTGCATTTTAAGAGTATGGGAGTATGATCAAAACTCAATTCTGAACTTGACGATGATGTAAAATGGATTTATTCCCTTAGTGATAGCAAAATCTATAAGATCCTGATTGCTGATGACCAGTTAAAGGGTTTGTCAATCGATATTGGCATTAAAGACAACTTGTCTTTGATTTGAAGTAGTGTTTTATCCCTGGGTGTTATTTTGTTGGAATTTCAATGTCTATATTTGACATTGTAATCCCCTGCTGTTATAAAACTGATTTTTAAGTTTTTAAAAAAGGTCATATATTGTTCAGGGGTGAGTTTATAATAATAATAATGGCAGTGTCCCTTTATGCTTTCTCTGAAGAATGCTTAGTATCGTATATGATGTAGAAAGATATTTTGATATGATTTTTTAATATAAAGTGAGTTTCTGAAATTGTCACAGTGTCAATTCCATGGAAGTAGATAAATACCTTGAGTTCCTGCAGTCTTTTTTTTAGCCTGTTGTTATTCCATACTATTATTTTGATTGTACGATCCATTATTTGTTATTATTGATAATTTCAGCTAGCAGTTCTATCATAGTTAGTTGATGCATTTGTTAGTGTAACACTGTAGTTTCTGTTAAAGCATGTTGAAAATGTGTGTTTTTAATTGATTGGATTAGCAGCTGTTTTAATTTTGCATTTTATCTGTCCTTTCGGTAATTAGGGTATATATTGGGGAATTGATTATGATTTTGTTGATATATATTGTGTTCTTTTGTTACTTGTTTGTAGGTATTAATTATTTCTATTATAAGCGTTCTGTTCATTATGATGATTGAACATGACTAGTTGTCGGTATATGTATCAAATTGTATGTTGCAGTATTCGATGAATAACCGTTATTTATTTCTGAAGGAGATCGTTCAATTCTTTTCCGTTAGGAATTTCTATTGTAATTGTTTACAAACTGCATAGACTTTTTGGTTTATGAGATGTTTCTCATGACAATTGTTACATTTAACATTTTCAATTTCGGCTTACTGTGGACATGATTTTGTAGGATGATTGCCTATACATTTTACAGAAGCTAGAAGTTTGTTGCAGTAAATTTTTGTGTGGTCAACAATACGTTTGACAGCAATAATATTGCAGTATATCACGTTCTGGCCTTGATGATTCAAATCTGATAATGGTATTTAATAGTTTCTCTATATTATATATATCTTTGTTGTTAATGTTTGACTCTAGTTCTATAGTAAAAAAGGGTAGTGATTATTCGGTGTTATACTTAACTATGCTTTTTATTGTTCTGATCATGTTGTTGTATTGCTTTAATCCTTCTACGATTTTATTTGCATTGGTTTTTGTTGGTAAATTAAGTTGAATTTTTATTTTACTGTATTTTACTTGTTTCAGGATACAATTGTTGTTACCTGCTTGTTACTCAATGGTTCAATAGTTTTTGCTTATATGTATATGAGAGGAGGTTTAACTTTTTCAATTATATTAGTGATGTCGGTTGGAGTATCCTCTATTTCTATTAGCAAGCTAAATAAATTGTTTGTAGACTCATATTATGACTACATATCTGGATGTGTGTATGAATGAGAGCTTGACATAGTATTTGTAGCTTTGATATCTGGATGGATTTTTCTTTTTCTGTTAATAATGATATTTATTGCAGTATTGGATGGTTTACTTGAGTCGATTCCAACGTTTTTAATTATAGTATTAGATATGTTCTATGAGATGTATTTCCTAGTTTTGAGATTTTTAGCTGCATTGGTAACATTTTTGATTCAATTTTTATGCTGATGTGGATATCCTGTCATGGATTAGCACAACAATAGTCTCAATGGCTTATTTGTACACTTATACTTATTTGAAGCTATAACTGGTGATATTTATTTGTAAATAACTTGTGAGCGATACGAACATCTTGCCTGTGAGACTGCCTTTCGAAGATGATATATAATTACAAAAACATAGTTATAATTCTTTTTCATTGACAGCAATGGTGCTAGATAATCTATGTCAAATGTGTTAAACAGAACTTCATATTTGTCTATAGCAACTAAAACAGTTCTTGCTTTCCTCCCCAAAAAATATCTGAATAATTTTTTATCTCATGACATCATCGTATAATCAAAATTGATATTCGTTTCGGAACTACTAAATATATATTGTCATCTATTTCGTTAAATAATAAATTTCCTTCAAATACGTATCTGACGGTTTCTTCCTTTTCAGCAAGATTAAAAATATGGTGGACTATACTTTTATGGTGCCTATATTTAATCTTGTCAAATTGTTCTAATGTTAATGAACCATGCGCATATAGAAATCTCTTTTATTCATAATGAGCATAAAGGTTCAACAATCTGTAACGATTTTAAATTGTATACCTAATCAATAAATCTTAAATTTCTTAAATGCTTTGATTATTGCAAGAAACTTTAACTCGTAGCTAGTGTACTTTACTTTGGACGACGTCATTCTATCACTTGCGTAATATATAAGGTAAAATGTTCACGTTTTATTTTGCTGCAATAATATCAACCCAAATTTGTAATTTAAAGCCAATTGCCATGTAGCTCGCTTTCAGCTCCAATTCTATATAGATGCAACACTGATTAATGACATAATTTCTCTTTTAATGTAAAAAACACTTTCCTCTCACTTTTTCCGAACTGATATCTTACATCCTTTTTCAACAAATTTGTCAATAGGCTACATCGGAATAATGTAGTACAAATTTTCTATAGTATCGAGTCAATTCTCTTCACACACTGCTTCAATCTTATGTTTATAAGAATAAATGCATCCATCAATGATGTGCCTTAAAAACTATTGTCTTTTCTAGAAATTTTATGTCAGTTTATAATCAATCAATAACAAGGCTTTCAGTCTTTTTAATTTATAATCGTGATATATTAATGATACGATTAAATCATCCGTATAAGCTAATTGTCTAAATTATTTTGTCTTAAATCAAATTTCTACAGCATTTATAAATCGTTGAAACACAGATAGAGAATTAAGCATAAACTTAATAGAACATTTTCAAGATAACTAGTGATATATGAAAAAACGTTTCTCTAGAGTATTAAAGAAATTCGAACTCTGTTGTGCATCCAGCTGATCTACAAATTTTCAACAAATACTGATCTTAAATTATTTTTTTTTTAATTGTCGATAATCAACGCATAATCTAATCGAATCATCTTTTTTCTTCATAAGGATTACACGATTCGCGCATTCCAAAAGTAATGGATGCATCATCCCATCGCTTATTTACTCATTAATTTATTCATTGACTTGTTCTCTCTCCGATATCGAGAACTCACTGATAGATTGTCTTTTAGTCTTTCACTACGGTGGACATTTATACATTTATACATCTATACTCACCTCTTTCGTCGCTGTTGGAATAGAATTATTGATACACACCTGAATCATACCGCATGTCTTAAAATCGGTAATGTGAGATAAGTCGATATTGTTCACCTCGGTAACTTCTATTTATTTGAAAGATTTCCGACATTTCGTTATTGCCATCTCGAATTATTATTTCTATCTAGTATAAAAAGCCTGTGCCAATTATTAAATTGTACGAGCTTAACAAATCAGATACAACTCTTATTAAAATTGGATACTTTTTATTGTAGACATTTATTTTAACATGGAATGCTTCTAACGACACGTTGTCGCCCGAATCTATCTTACGATAATGAACTGTTTTGCGCTCGAGCAGCTGTGAATAGTTTGAACGGTCTTGAATAAATTAATCGTAATGAGATTTATCCATAATATAATTAAAGAGTATATTGTATCGAATCCACGAAGCAAAAATCTGTTAGTGATTAACACAATCGACTTTTCTATTTACTTATAAGAAGCCTGCCTTCACTGATAATTTTTCAAATATCAATTTAATTAAGTAGCGAAGTAGTAAATTGCATTTGTCAAAATCTATTTTTTCCTATTGCTATTAAGCTAGGAGATTTGATTAATAAATTTGCGATGCTTAGAATATTTCCTCTCATCAAATCATTTTGGTGTTACGTTTTTCAATATCACTTCGTGTGATCCAATTTCCTGAATCTTTTTCGCACTTTTCTCAATCTTGCATTCATCAGGAATCTTTCGATATGACGCATCGATACCAAACTTTAGACTAGCTGATAGATGGCTATGATTAAACGATATTGTAGATTCATAAGATATTTTCCTTCCTTATTTTCATAAGAATATATCGTTTTCTCTTAATGAAAATTTAATAATCATAGAGCTTCGAATAATATTGAAAAACGACGTTATCATGAAGACTTTCTCTGTGATAACATAATTACCAATTAACAACGTATGTCAGAATAGAAAAGAATAGACAAATTCGTGATATATAACAATAAAATGTCAGTTTAATTGGCTGTACGATAGAGTATTTCTTTATTGTATATATTTTTTTTCTAAAAACGACAATAATTAGATGTTGAAATAATTAAAAAAAATTTTATTAGTTTTAAAGAGTGTGTATGTGTGTGTGTATCGATAATTGTAACAGAAGACCAAATCAAAAAACTGGAAAAATGATTTTATGATTTATTTTATTACTTCTTACTTTTGAATTATTATTTTTTGAATAATCTAGAAAGAATAATCACCTACTAATTTTTTATATTCGCAGAATATTTCACTATGCTTTTTTGCGCTATTTTTATTATTTTTTAAATATATATAGCATGAATGTCGACCCCAATAGAGTCAAATGCTTCAAATCCTGAAAAAATATCGCTCTGAAAATTCTTATTTAAAATGCTTTCAATGACAAGCTCCATCGAAAATTGTTTTATTACTTAAAAATTTTAAGATAGGTCTTCAATCATTAGCAAGCAATCTTCCGTTCGATTTTCATAAAAATAATCGAGCTAATATCAAAAAAATATATTATTAAACATATGTTTTTTTCTCCAACAATCAATCTATTATATTTATATTATGACATTTAGGAATTTCGTATAGTACGTTTATTCGTAAATGATAAATTTTATAAGGAGAACCATATTATTATATTTATATTACCTTCCAAATTTAACTGCTGATAATTCTTCCATTGCTCTTATGAGTTTTTCTCTTACACTAATTGCGAGACTAAACGGAAATGAGTGAATGTATATACTTGAATTACATACAATAATGTAAAAATCACTGTGCCCGAGCAATCGAAACTGAGTCTAAACTGAAATATGTAAACTAATTTTTTTCCTATGGAAAGAGGATTGAACTAAGATTGAACTGAAATGTGTGAATCAATCTTGATTAAGAATTTGGTTTATTAAATTCTTGTTTCGCAGTTAAGGCAGAGTTAGTCGAAAGAATAAATAGGATTATTTTTATAATGATACAAATTTTATTAAAATACATGATGAAAATCAGAGAGTAAGTATAAGAATGCACGAGAGTATTATAGTCCTTAATAACTGAAAGAGAGATCTAATGTTGTAGGTGAGTGGGAGAGTTCGGGAAGATCTGATAGTTGATTCAATGTGTACAAATAGTATGCCTATAACATACAATAAAATACAATTATCTATTAGCTTATTGCTAATAAGAACCGTATCCCATAACCAAAGAAGCAAGGTGCAAAAGCAAGAAGTTCTGCTCTTTGGTAATGAACTGTATGCACAATTATAATTTCTGATTAAGGATTATGTATGCATTTCATGTGCGCACATAGGTAAAATATGTTCGCTCACTTCTCTTGCCTCAATCTTTGGTGCTCTTGGAGTTTATAGAAAAGTTAATATAGTCGCAAGAATTCTATATTTACAGCAACTTGGAGAAGGAGTTGAGAAAAGCTGTTACATAATAAAAGGCTGTCAAGATTTATCATGGTTATATATGAAAGACAGGAACAAATTAGTTTATATGGAAATAATGGTGGCTCGAACGAATCCTAATTAATTAAGATTGATACGATAGTGAGAAGATGGAATCTCAGGAGACTCAGAATAATTAGAGGATGCAAGCATCTGCAGAAGTGGTTGCTTTGGTATGATCACGATCAATGGTAGTAAGCTTTTCTTTATAGTAACAAATTTCTTGCCAGTCTGTAGCACAATTAGTATTAATTTCCATAGAATTGCTTTGAGAACTATATTATAAGAGCGATCAGAACACACACATGGAAAATAACTGATAACAATACCATAAATTCACTCATATTATTCCCTTTTCATAACTGAATTTCATTCCTAGATCAATGAACTTTAAACATCTAATAAAAGTTAATATAATGAAATAATCTGTGAAAAAACTTAATGATCTATGAAAAAAAATTATAGATAAAGGAGATAGAAGAGAGAGAACAAGGTATTAGTGGGCAAGCTGATGCCAGGAATGAATGCATGTTTCTGAATCAGATAGTAAATTTTTGTAAATAAGATAGCTGTAAATTAGTTGTAAGAATTGTAAGATAGAAAGGTAGAATAAATGGTAAGAGAGGTAAGTTTACAGAAAGTTATATAGGAATGAAAGTCTTATAAACTTTATATGAACATATATTAATTTAAATGATATTTAAATAATTAATTACGATAATATTTATATTTTACCTAATTACTTTAAAATAAATCTACTATTTTGTTAAAAAATTATTTTTGTTGATTACCTCCATTCCAAAATGCAGTCAGGTAATATGTGCAATCTTGATGATATCATCAAGCCACCTTGTTGTTGAATGATCTTTTTTTTGGTTGCCATTCGATAAAAATTTTACTCCACTTGCTATCACAATTTCTAATCATATATTCTAACCAATTCTAATAACTATTGTATTTAATTCTTGTTCTATTGAAAGCAATAGACTAACATGACAGGAAGATTAGTTAAGATGCAATAATCAGCATAATATTTTACACCTAAAACTGCTACAAATACAAATATGTATTAAAATAATCATTTATGTTTGTCTTATTCAAAATCTTATTACAATAATCATTTATTAAAATTAACTGAGCTTGGTCAAAGTAGCCCTTTTATAGAGTATTATACAAAAGGATCTTTATAAAGTTTATATTTTATTAATTAAGTAAATTCCCACTGTTTTCGTTGTTCCTGATTCTCAGTTTCCCAATAAAGAGAATCCAGGAAGTGAAATTTGCCACATGACATGATAACGTCGTCCAATCGGTAAAGTCGTTCGCGACATTAGATCTTTTCAAGTCAGAGTAAAAAGATTAAAGAACGGATTGATTTTAATTTACTATAGCTATTGATAAAGTAGACATGATCCAGGATTACTGTAAATGCCAATACAATATGACCCATGCAATGATAAAATTATTATCAATAGTATAAAATTTCGCTATCACATATTAATAGTATAAAATTCATATCACTTAAAGCGTACAGATGTGACCAGAATGGGAAAATATTATAACGAGGAAAAGTATAAAAATTATCTTTATTCTTTAGGTACAAGAATGACTTCTACGTATCTATCACAATTTCAATTTATTATTTAAAGACTTAGAATATATATATATATATATATATATATATATATATATATTATGAAGTTGTAGTCTCATATAGTTTTTGAATCTAAATATCATAGATGGCGCTGAGAATGATACTTAACGTTCTGATTGGCTGATGGGTTTAAGATTTTACAAAAATATGATTCGATGATGATTCTAAACTTTGCATTAATCATGGTGACATGTGAATCCTAGCTGGTGTTTTTTTAAACTTTATAAGGATAAACATTCCCTTGAGAGTAAAACGATCGCGAGTTGTTGCTGAGAGTGTTTCTTGTGTTTAAGAATCATTATCTGAGAATATGTTTCAACAATCGAAGAGCGATCGCGTTGTAGCTCGTTTTCAAATAAGAAAAGAATATTGTTATAGTATTAAAGAGTACTCTCAGATATATGAATCATAATATATGAAGTTTATCAATATATGAGATATGAATCATAATATTGGATAGATGAATGTAGATGTCATCTCACTCTTATTTCAAATAAAAACAGAATATGTGAACGTAAATAGGCATAGACGAATTTCAAATGAACACGGTTCTAAGAATTCTGTTTGATAGTAAGTTCTCAGCGTGCTAATGGCTATTTGAGAGTAAAAATTTTTGAAGTCATTCTTGAATGGATGCAATATTTGAGAGTACTTTAAAAAGCAATTATAGTAAGGAACTCACAAGTTTATATCTAGTTTAACTTTGTATCTTTTGATATTATAACATTAAGGAAAAATGTGCAAGCACCGCTACTCTTCAACCGAAGAGAACTTTAAAAATAAAAGTGTTTGTTGCTTATTGTAATATTAATATCGATTAATACATTGAGTGCTTAGCTTGTATCAAGCGTATTCGCAGCAGTGATGGAAAGTCCTTAAGCAGATTGCATGAAGTTTACAACTGATCTTTCTCCTGGTAAGCAGAAATAAATAAGAATTTTCTTTTGGAGTAGCTTAATCAATATTTTTAATTATCTATTTAACTGTAATAATATTTCATTGAATATGTTCATTGATAACAAACAAAAATTGCCTGTCATAAATCACATATACTTTTTTGTTTAATTTTATACTACTTTTTATATTTAGTAATAGTCCTTTCTTTTATTTATTGTTCTACTTTTTAATATTTCATTGGTGTATCATATCACTAGCAAAATAATGTTACATATTGCCAAATGGCTGGAAAAATCACAATTATATTTTGATTGCTTCTTAAAGTATTATTCAAAATTGATATAAATTTTTATAATTTTGTTTTAAATATATATTTAATTTATTAAAAAAAAATGGAGGTTTAATTGTTTTCAATCAATATATAATAAATATATCACAAAAAATCATTCTTACTGGAGTAAAAAATTGTTAAAACATTTATTGGTGACTGGACCATTATTGAAACATATAAATAAATGATTTAATGAGGGATTTAAAATTTAAATAATTAATTAGTAAAATTTGATACCATACAATATCATTAAAACTATAGCCATTAAATATAGCTCTGAAAAAGTTTTTTGAAATGAAAAACAAGCTGGTGTTACATTTTAGACAATATAAAAAGAATCATTTTTGTGAGAATCATTCAGCGAGTATGGGAGGTTTTTTTTTCATTAGATTACTTGCTACTTAATACTATCTTTTAATTATTATAATTTATACTACTTTTTAATATGTTATAATTTTTAATATTTTCGTAAAAAATAAATGAAATTGGTGTTAATGTTTATCGTAATACGATAGAGAAAAATGAGGAAAATGACATAGAAGTAGAAATATATTTAATATTTTCATGAAACACTTCAAAAATTGAATCTTTTGAATCTAACAAAGAGTTATTGTAATTTTAAAAGACAAGTATATGGAATTATTATGCTTCTTTAATGGTTTTTAATGTTATTGATTTATTTTTACAACAGGTTAAAAAAAAGATGTTTCAATAATCATTGTTAAAATAGTTTATATGATATTTATATTTCTTATTAAATTTTTTAAAGTTTTTCTCTACCTAGACATCTAAGACCATCTAAGACTATTTTATTAAAATATTATGTAATAAATTAAGAAAAAATAGTTTTTATAGTGTAATAAAATTATTACAAAAGTTTCTACATTTTTTCAAACACATCTATTAATAAACTAATTAAAATTATACTATTATCTATATTGCTTTTAAGATAAGTTAAATAAAAGTGAAAATAAATATATTTAATGTAAACTGTAATATTAACTATGAAATGAAGTATTTTTTGCGCTGGGTCTTAAAAATAAGTTGTATGTTGCTAAGCTATCGATCGTAGTTAAGACGTACATATAATAGATCTAAACTAAACACAATCTATTAGGATTTTCTTGGAAGTAAACAGATGGCGGGCTGGCGGGTGGGTGGGAGGGAGGGGGGAGAGCTATTGTTACGTCGTTTAAGACCTACAGTTTATTCGCGGCTGAGTTTTTGCGAGGTGTGGTTTTCCTGCTTACAAAAAAGAATTTCAAGTTCTTCGTCTAATGTAATTACTGTTATTTAGTTGGGTAAGCTTTTTTTTATAAATATTTTATTTATTTACATATTTTTTAAATACGCATTTCTTAAAATTAAGTAATCGATGGTTTGTCCAATGATATGAGATTTTATAAGTTTTGACATGCAGTTATCGAGTAACATTTCCTTTATTCGCTTACGTACATATATAATGTTATTTAATGTTGTATGATTTTTTAACTATTATTTGATCATTTACTTAATCAATAATGTGGTAATATCTTAAAAGATTTTTTTCTACATTTGTTGTTTATATTATTACATTTGCCTATTATATGTCACATTCATTTGTTACGTTCATATGTGCATAAATATCATTTGTTAATTGTGAGCATTCGTTGTTTATATCTTTCCGTTGAGTCTATAATGATTTTATGAAATCATATTTGAAATCCGATAATGTATGATTAGAGAAATGATTATAGAAATGTTTGTTTAAAACGTAGTTTATTTGTAGTTTATAAGTTTTTTGTTTTAGAAATTGTGTTATAAAAAGATTATTATGAAATGAAAATAAGTAAATGCGTTTACTTATTGGAACAAAGTTGATATACATATACATATATATTAGAAACATTATTTCTTTCGTTCTTCATATATTTAAATCTGATGATGAAAGCGATAAAAAAAATTGCAAGTATTGTGATAATAGAAGTGGCTTTTTTCTAATGCAGTCTAACTTTTCTTGATTTATTTACAATTTGCAGAAATTCATTCTTTTATATATATATATTTCTAAAATTCTAGATTCATTGATCTTTTATAATAAACATTTTATCTCGATGTAATTAGAGTGTTGTAGTTCGCAAGTTTTATACATTTAAAACATTTATAGATATGTGTTTATATACCGATATAGTATATACTTTTTTATGATATGATATTTGATTTGATGTATGGTATTTGTGTTTTGTATCTTACGATAAATAATGCATGCGTACGCAATATATATAATATATAATATAATATTATATATATTATATTGTACTATATTATATATATAATACATATAATATATAATATAATTTAATTTAATATACATATATATATACAATATATACATATATAATTAATTTTTATATTTCAAGTAAAATATTGAAATCATAGTGTAATTAATGTTTACATAATAAACAATAATTTCATCAAGTTTTATCTATAGATATGTAAATATAAAAAAAGTTATTTTAATTACAATATTATAATAACGATTCAATTTTCTTTTTTATCGTTCATTTTTTATATTAAATTGCCATTACTCTTTGAAATCTCACATTTAATATCAAAATTTTTATTTAAAAATTTAATATCAAATAAATTGAAATTAATAATATTTTATAAGATATATTTATTTTTTCTAAAATATATAATATGGATTCAAACAATGACAAAGAATTTTTTGTTGATAATTTATCAAATATATATATTTAATAATAAAGTATATTTAAATTTCAATGTACGCATATTATAGTTTCTTTTTTAGGCTGAATAACTTTAATTTTTTGAATTTAATTTGTTTTATTATTTTTAGTAAAATGTGAAATTTTAATACTCTGATTCCTTTTATTTCTGAATTTCCATAAATGCTGCTAGTAAAAATATTAAAAAACTAAAATAAAATACAAATATTAATATTTCACGTAATCATAACTTGACATGTATTAAAATTTTTTACCAAAATATTGAGTATTTTCCATAAATAGCTTTATAGCAATTTATGTAAAGTATAATTGTAAATAGAAATATAGTTAAATAGAAATATAGTTCATTGGCAGTCAAGCAAGTTTCCCAGATGGCATTTATGGCACAAAATTTTTGTTAACCTTCTATTCTATGTTTTATAATAAATTTTTTACTATTCATTGATTAATATAATTTAATTTAGTATATTATACATGGTAATATTATCTATTTTTAATATGATTTAATATAATCACTATCCCTTTTCAGACAATACACTTCCACTGTCAAAGAAGAAATCATCGGCGAGACATATAGTTAACAGGTTATATTTTATATATCTATAGTGTTTTTGCAAGTCTGAATAATATGGCTATGATAATACGATTTTGATACTATCTTGATTTCTAAGTTTGTTGAGTTCAGATTATGCGTGCAGTATGTAATATATAAATCACAGGTATTTTCTTTTAAGATTATTGCTTTAAATAAGATGCAATATATAGTTATAGGAAGTTTAATAGTCACTCTATTAATTTTATTTTTCATAAATTAAATTAAAGATATCAATTTTTAAGAAATAAATAACATTTTCATAAGGAAATTTCTATAAAAAAAAATTCTCTAATAAAATCAAAATAGCGCAAAAATAAAATCACGAAGCAACAGGCTATTATTCAAATATATGCATATATATATATGTATGTATGTATATTGCTTATTATTTTACTACCGTTACTATAAATTAAACCAAAAATATATTTGTCTGTACTATTTTAATTGTATTATTATAAGTACAGGCAATAATAAACAACAATATGTAGGGACGAAAATCTCCATTTTTAATAAAGGGGGCATATATGGAAAGGATGGCCTAAGGGCTTGAATAGTTTACAATAGTGATTCAAAGCAGTTGCCTGGAAAACGAAAAAAGGCTCAGATTCAAATCCTAATACAAATCATCCAAGGGCCTAATTTTTTATGAATCGTACAAATATGTATATATTTCAGGTTTTGGTTAGTTTTTGGTCATGAAATCGAAGCAGGAAACATAGGATCAAATAGGAGTTTTGATGGATAAATAGACTGGAAAACGAATAAAGCAGAGAATATTATATATTAACACTAACCGTATCGGTGTTTTGCTATACCGTTTTTTACTATAACCGGTTATTTGACCGGTGCATAAATTGTACGCAATAAATGTTGTTTTTTCAACTGGAATGGTCAATTTATTGTAAGCAGTAATGTTTACAATATATCTTTTAAATAATAATAAAATAACCACTCATATATTTTCGTTTATATATATATGGTTATATATAATTAATATATGTGTAACGTAATATATATAAACTATTTAAAATGTAATAAATATTAATATAATGTATTATATATATAAACGACATATATATCGTTTATATATATATATCATACATAACAGAAGATCATAGTGTTTACTTTACTTAAAAATAAATGAATGATGGTTTTGATTTATTTAGTGACATTTTTTGCAAATGATAGGATTCTCTTTCATACATTTATCGCAAACATATTTTTTACTAATTATACAAGATTTAGTTGTTTTATTTTTTTTTGCACAATCGTATCTGACATTTTTCGCAAGTGCGAAATATTGTCTTGGTCACTTAACATTTCTTGTAAGTTTTCTTTTTCTTCTTGGAGAAATTCGTGATATTCTTCGGCTAGCTCTTCTGCTATTTGTAGTAGAAATTATTGTCTGGATATATTTTGTCCACTTGTTTCTTTAAAAAGAATCCATGCATTTATACCAACCAAAAGTATATTGAAAGAAACTTGTACAGGTCATCTATAAGATTTTGATTTGACGCTGTATTTTCTTACCATTTGTTGATCGGTGACATCGAAGCCAAATTTGGTTTTGTTATAATATGCAACTGTTTTAGGTATTCTATCATTATTGATTAATATTATTAATTTTTATTCTTTTATGCTTTCAACTTAGTATTGTAACTTTTTTGGCTGGTTTGGATTTATAAATTGTTAGATAATTGAATACAATTATTTGTTTTGTAAAGTACTGTTGAGAAACGTTCCAATTCGTCTTTTACAGATTTTCTAACTGGGACAATTCTCTTCTGTTACTTCGAATACTCCCAAATAATATTGTTCGTTTTGCTAATAATTTTGTCGCCAGTGATGCGTTCGTGAAAAAGTTGTCCATCGTAATATTTCTGCAACAATGGTTCAACTATTTTAAGGATAACAAATTCACCGAGTGGTATTGACGACGGTCGGGATTCTTCTTTTTTCAAATATGAAAAACTCTTTGTAATGTATTTACTGTTAACATCCTTTATTTTTGTAATTTACTGTTAATCAAAACTTGATGCCAAATTTATTAGGCTTATTTATATATACTATGTAGTGTGTAAATTTACATTTTATTTTTGTAAGGAATAGTTGCACATCAACAGTCAGATTCATATCGGGCTTGTAATTATTTTGATTATTTTCAATAAATCTGTTTATTACATATAAAATTAGAGCAAAATCATGTTAAGATGTATACAATTATCTATAGTTGTGATACTTGAATCCAAAGATAAGATCCCAAATGAAAAAATTTAGAAAATGATAAAACATTTATACATCGGTCAAATGACCGGTTATGGTAAGAAACGGGGGTGAAAAATTTTTCTCAGAAAAAGCAAAAGAAAAAAAAGAAACCAAAGGTGAGAAATTAATTAACAAGAAAATCTAAGACTTTACTTTATCAAAAAAATTATCGAAATACATTTTTATAATCAAAAATATTAAAGATACTCTAAACTATTTATGTTCCTGGATGTATCAGGCGAACGCATCGTTGATCTGAAGTACAAAATATTATAGTGTCGATAACAGCGCGATGTAGAGTATAGCGAACGTTTGGTAAAGGCTGAGAAAACATCGGTTTATTTCCTGTTTTAAGTAAATCTTTAGAAGTTATGCACTTATAATCTTGAACAAGGAAAATATTAATCGTGGAAAAAGAAAGAAATAAATGTACGTTATAATATTATTTCTATGAAAAGTTATAGCGAGAGAACGTATTTTGTCTTCAAATATTATGATTATCTGTTTTATATCAACTAAAGCATTTTCTTTTAATAAAAAGATACAATTGATTATCTTGTTCATTTCCATGTAAAAATTATTAGGTACAATTATGAAAACGTATCTTTTATCCGTTCCTTTTCTCGTATTTTTCAATAAGATAAAATATATTTTTCCGATAGATAAATTAATATAATAACGATCCCGTTTATATTATTTCAGTTTCTTATTTACATACTCATAGTTTTCATCAAAAGTTTAATGATTTTCTTAATATTTGTTAGATCTTAAATTGAGTCCTTCGTAAACTTCTTAATTTCGTTTTCTTTTTGTCATATAAATTGAAATCAGCGACACGTTTAGCATTCTACTAAGCATTAAAAGAAGGAATATTTTCCCTTTTAGGATATTGCCTGGAGTAATGATTATTTTTATCACATCTATAATGATGTTTTTTCTAATGGTTTTCTTGTATTCTATGTTATAAGTAAATTTTTAGAGTCTGTTTTATTCATTGATCAATCTAATTTAAGTCATTAATGCTTCTTATATTTTCACACTCTTTAAATTTTCTTGTGCTTTTAGCTTCTGCGTTTTAATTAGTCGAATGAGAAACAATTACATTCATCAGTGGTAATTTTTCGTAACATTACCATTTATATCCTTATTTATTTCTGTAAAGTGGTAATTTAACTTTCCTAAGAAAGATCATCAATTTAAAACGAAGAACAGGAATAGAAGTGGCAATTTAATGGATGTCCGTCATAAGATGTTTTCGGAGTGGTTAATGACTTTTGTCGACAGATATTCTATTTTTAGGATTATTGAATTACATGACGATTCAGTCAGAAGTTTAATGAAATTTTTGTTCATGAAAATAATCTCTTTTCGTCTATTTTTAATTTATTATCATTCATAACAACATTGATATAATTTTTTTTTTATTGCTACTGAAGATTGCAAATGTATGTATGTAATGGTGGAATTCTATCAATAAATTTATCCTGTAGAAATTGGATGACATAAATAAAAATAAAGTAGAAGATTTAAATCACATTTCTCTCTCTCTCTCTCTCTCT
>NC_057691.1:0-21354 GCF_014466175.1 Vespula pensylvanica | reverse complement strand
TCTCTTTTCTCGTCAGTTTGTAAAATAAAGGATAATATATTACAATGAAATTTCACTTTTAGAAGATAAGAAATATGGAGCGCGAAAGAAATTTATATTTGTAATTATAAACATTAATTTCTATTATTTTCATTCGATATTAAATTAATAAAACTTTTCTTATAATAATAAATTAATAAAACGTTTCTTAACGAAAAAATAATATAATTTTAAAATATCATCCATGATAAAATTAACATGAAGTTGTTATTTTTTAGTAAAAACTGGAAAAATAATTACTAGAAATAAATTTTCATGCTCGTTACCAACGTTACCAACGACCTTCAGAAATTCATTATTGCAATGATATCTTTACAAGATAATGGTATCACAGCGAATAGATAAGATAGTGTATTGTAACCGATAAAGGTGAACTTTTTTGTCGATTTTTGCAATTTGTAGTTTTAAAGTCCTTTTTTATGTTTATGAAATATAAAAAAAGATTAAAAATTTTAAAGGATTATGCTGAGTATTTTACAAATCCTGATTTTTATAAGAGTTTAACATATTCATGTTTTCTGTAATGTTTCCCTTAACAAAATCGATATTCTTTGAATAATTGGTTATATCATCGGTACAGTGAACTACTAGATATATGAAAGGAAATATCGAATAGTATATCTTCAAGGATTATGTTCATTCCATATTGACAAATATCCTTTTCCATATTAACATTTTCATGCCATTAGGTAGATTCACTGAAAAATAACAGTATTTTTTATAAAATCACAATATAAGTTAAATGAGATAACAAACACTTAAATGAAAAAAAAGAAAGACATAGAATTCCAGCGGGTGATTAAACAAAAACAAAAAAATTCAAATATCTCTCTATAAGAATCTTTTTCGAATAGTATTTCGCATTATTTTGAACGTTAAACATTTGAAAAGAACTTTTTAAGGCTGTTTATTACTTTTTGCTCAAAGCATATGTTATAATAGTGACAAATATAAATTACGAAGGGAATAGGGGACAATGTCTTTATTATGCGCCTATCGTATTAGTGTATATAAACTTATCTAGATTATACACCTTTCATGCGTAAAATAACAATTAAGTTAGTGTGGGTTAGAGTAAGTAATGTTAGTAGGGTGAACTCACAATTATCATTTTCTCATATTTATATATTTTTTTTGATGATGGTAGACGTCTCATAGTGATTCCGTAAGTAAGATGCATGACGTAAATGTATACAGAATAATAAATATAACTAGAATACAAATTTGCGATTAATCTTATAGTGGAAATCACGAAAGAAATAATGCTGGGAGTTCTATTCTATAGTATGGAAATAAATACTCGTTTTCATTTTTATAAAAATATATATATATATATATATATATATATATATATATACTTATATAAACAACATATAAACAATATATAAGTATAATAATGTACTAATTATTATTTTTGACAAAATAAACAACAAAATCTTGTTTTTAGTCCTAAATTTATATATTTTATAAACACTTATCGTCAAATAAAATTGTACCGACCCTGTATCTTATCTAATACAGATTACCGCAAAATGCATGTCAATCATCAATGAAGGAAATAAATATGAGATTGGATAGGGTAAGTTTATTTTAACGTCCTACTAATCATTAAAGAAGAAGAACTACAAAATTTCGATTTCCAATTTAAGAAATAGTATAGAAAGATTACACATTTCTAATCACTTATCAATATATAACTTAAAATACAGCCTGGAATATATAGTTTTACAATTATATTCTAAGAATTTTGAAATGTTAAAAAAGATTTTTTTTTGTAAATGTATAATAAGTTTTCTATTACAGGTACATGAAATTTATTTTTCTAAACTCTAGTTATTGTTTCTATTATTTTATATTTGGACATTAATAAATTTTTTAAAGATCTTATTAAACGGTTTGGTCTATATATCATCAGAATCGATATAACCTATGTATATATATATAAATATTTATACATATGTACAGAATCACGGTATATAAAAGTGATAAGGAACATTTCAAACTGATAAGTGATTAAATTCTTGATTTTGAATTTCATTTAAAATTTAAATATAATTACAAAAAGAATAAGTTAGTTGATTATATTCGTTTATCTCTTTTATGTAGATTAGATTTCGAAGGGGGTCATTATACGAACTTATTTTTCACGTAAAATGTTGAAAACAGCATTTATGCCAACAATAAATCTAGACATAATTTTATTGATGTTTATGAACTAGGTCTCATTTTGAACATGAAGATTTAAACGAAAAAAACAACTTTTTTGAAAAAGCTTTATTTTTATGCATAAATTATTTTCAAAAACTCCATTTTTTAATACGATTTTTATCAAAAGCAGCTTTCTCAAAAATTTGAAGTTTAAACCTGTATCTTTAAAATGAGACCTTGTTCATTAAAATCGATCAAAAATTACATTGATTTATTAAATATATTATGGTTTAAATTTATTGTTGGTGTAAACCATTATAAAACCAGGGATAATGAATAGTTTAAACGTTATTATATATACAGAAAAGTACTTGTGAATGTTTCGTTCTTCTACGTCAAATTTTGTTTTCGCTGATTGTAGACAAAATGATTTATTTCTAAGATAAACTTTTTAGAAACATTCGCAATGATCCTTTTAATAGTTTATTCCTGTGTGTTAAAGAGATTTTTTATTTTTTAGTAAAAGTCCGATAAATTACATAACATTTTATTATGTGATGCAATTCATGTTCATTTACGTATTATACCAGCGATATTATTGCTTTAAATGAAATAACATTTGTTAAATATGTACAGAATATATGATTTGTATTTGCACAATTTGATGAAATTATTAGAAAGAACTGAGGAGAATTTTTGTAAGCGTTCTCGTGCTATCAACCACCGAGAAAAATGATAATTTATCGATGAATACAAGATAACTAAAGTAATTAAGCGAATGAGATAGTATTACAATGACATTTCAAGTTCCGAAAGATATATACATATATAAAATCTTCCTTGCTTCCAGTTGTGTTCACACATTGTTCTAATTTTCTGATAACAGGTACCTCGAGCAAGCATAAACAGAGAACGAGCTCGATTGATAAAGACATCTTACCATGGATAAGAATGAGAGAAGTAAAGTAAAAAATCCACGGGAACAAGCTGGTTTTCTCTCGATCATTACGTTCAAGTGAGCAAAAAAAAGATTTATTTATTTTATTTATTATGTTTATTATTATGTTTATAGGTACCTTTATTTATTATGTTTATTTTTATTATCCTTTTGAAAAAAATATTTTCTTTGGCAAACTGTTAGTATTAATTACTATTAATTATTAGTTTCAATTATTAATTATCATGAATTATTAAATTATGAATAAAAAAATTAAATAAACTGAAATTGTTACATTTTATAAAATGTAATAATAACTAGTATCGATATTTAATTTATATATCTCTTATATTAAAGTTTTTTGATCTAAAGATCTGAATTGATAATTATAATAATTAGTTTAGTAGAAATATACAATAATGTTTATACTACTATATGTATAACCTAAAAATATAATATTATAATATTTATATACTATAGTATCTAGAAAAGTATACTACTAAAAGTAAATTTGTAATGACTTTTATAAAATAGTGATTAATACTAAAATATAAAATAAGAATTATATAATAAATTTCGGTATTAATATTTTTTAAATAATGTACATTTAGATATTATTTAAATTAACATTAATTAATTTTTAATAATAATTAAATAATAGATTTATCATTGAAATAATTAGATAAATAATATATACATTTTTTGTTTAAATATTTAGATTGGTATTTGTTAGTAATTGTATTTATTTCTCGAATAAATGCTGCTTTTATTTTTCGTTTCTTTTTTTATTTGTCGAATTTCTTTCTCTCGAACGCAGAAGTATATAGTATGTTCTTAAATAGTTTAATTAATGTAATAAGTGTTTATAATATATCATATTATGCCTTGTGTTGTTTACTACATCTTCTAATAGGTTATGATCTTCAAAGAATTCAAAATTAGTATATTAAAAGTTGATTAAATGATGTAAATGAAATAAGAGAATTAATTTCTAAATAAAAGCTTTATAGGAAATACTGAAGATATTGAGAAATTAAACCAATCAGATCATGAATGAAGAGAAGTACAGATGAAAAGTGTATAGATATGTTATGATCTAAGAAATTACTATAGTGAAATTATAATTAAAAACGGACAAAACTAAGATCAATGGACAAATAATAAGAAAGCACTTGTATTAATTCTATCATTTATTTCAAAGAAACAATTCAATATGATCAAGAAGAACAAAATGATGATGATAAGATATGCATAAAAACAATTAAAAGACATACATGAATTAAAAATTTCAATAAAAATCTAATTAGACGAACTAACGGAAATGCCTAATCAAATTATGACACAACATATAAATATATACAGAATTATATAAAAAAGTAAAACAGAAAAACTTGAAGAAACTTGTATTTAAAATTCAGATTACTTCTATTGTGTTATTGAATTTCTTTGCAACAGTATTAATATTACTAATTATTTTTTTAATAGTTATTTTTATTAGTTAATATTAATTACAAAATACAAATTGTTTCAGGTGGATATTTAAGACTTTTCTACTTGGATATAAAAGAGAGTTACAAGAGACTGATCTATATTCTCCATTGAAAGAGCATCAAAGTAATCTTTTAGGAGATTGCATCGTTAAAATCTGGGAAGATGAAGAGAGAAAATGTAGAACAAAAAAGAATGGATCTGCGCCACGATTGTATAAAGTACTGACAAAATGTTTTGGAAGAAATATCATGTTGATTGGTATTGCTTTAGCATTCATAGAGTTTATTAGCAGGTAAAACAAAGATTAATATATATTCCATTAAGTAATTTCAGATTACTATTTTGTGCAATCTGTTTTTCATCTTCTAAAGTTAAGAGGAAATGAGATGAGAAATGTTAATTTTGTCAAGTTAAAAATGAATTTTTTCTGTTTTTTTTTTTTTTCTGTTTTTTTTTTTTTTTTTTTTTTTTTTTTTTTTTTTTTTTTTTTTTTTTTTTTTTTTTTTTTTTTTATTAATGATATTATTGTCAACATTTCAGAATTGCTCAACCATTGATACTTGGACATTTGTTACATCTCTTGAGTACAAAGAAAGAAGAAGTAGATCCAGAAATATATTATTATGCCATTGTGTTCATCTTACTTCCTTTCATGGACTGTTTCATTTTCCATTTAACTTTACAAGAATTGATGCACTTTGGAATGAAAATGAAAGTAGCCTGTTGTACTTTGATTTATAGAAAAATGCTCAGATTGTCTAATTCAGTTTTTGAAGATGGAACATCGGCTGGGCAAGTAAGAAGTATTAATATTTTCTCTGCTAATTTATTTAATTAAAAATAAGGTAAGGTTAAAATTTATTTAAAAACTGAATAGATTATAATTATAAATTATTATAATGAAATATGCGAAATGATTTTAATGATCAAATTATTCAAATAAAATAATAATTTATAAGACGGAAAATACGTTATTATAAAATATATTGATTTTTTTCAGATGATTAATCTCATGAGTAACGATGCTAGCAGATTAGATTATATAACACAAAGTATTCATTATATGTGGATTGGTCCAATCCAAACATTGATCATTGCTTGTATTCTTTATTGGCAATTAGGAGCAGCACCAGTTGCAGGTTTAGTCCTGTTTTTGTTTTTTATTCCCCTTCAAGGTGTGTATATTTTTCTATTAAATATTTAGAGAATGATCATATTGAAGAAAATGACCTTTGTTTGATAATTTTAGGGTATATTGGAAAAAGAGCAGCAAAGCTGATGCTATTGTCAGCCCAAAGAACAGACGAAAGATTGCGACTAATGAACGAACTAATTGCTGGTGTACAGATTATAAAAATGTATGCTTGGGAAATACCTTTTTCACAAATCGTCGAAAAAACCAGAAAGTAAGAAATTACATTGATGAACATGGTCATTTAGGAAATTCATAGTTTATCAGTTACATCATATATCTTAAATGTTACATCATTTATCAAAAATCTTAATAATTTAATGTTATATACATATATGTGTATATCACAATATATGACAGTACTCATTAAAGCTAGTAAAATATTTCTTTTATTATAGTTTAATATTGTAAATCGTTTTTTCTTTTTTAGAAAAGAAATGAACACAATAAAGAAATACTCAATTGTGCAGCAGATTGGAATGACATTCGAGTCTTATGTACCACGAATCTGTCTATTTATCTCGATTTTGACATACGTTGTTACTGGTAATTACATTACCGCAGAGAAAGTCTTCATGATAACATCATTCTTCAATGTTATTAGAAACTCCATGACTATTGGATTTCCATTGAGTAAGGAAATTTGTTATTTTTATGAAAATAAAGAAGGAAAAATCTTATGAATCTGCAATATCGTTTGATCATAGGTATTCATCTACTGGTCGAAGGTTTGGCATCGATGCGTCGTATCGAAAGATTCATGATGCATAGAGAAATTGAGAAAAGCGAGGAAAAAACTCAGGAGATTGGATCACACGAAGTAGTATTGAAAAACGTAACAGCAAAGTGGAGCGATGAGAGCAAAGAAGATACTCTGAACAGTGTAAATTTATCAATTGAACCTGCTAGCCTAGTAGCAATCGTGGGGAAGATAGGTTCTGGTAAAAGCAGTTTATTACAAGTAATACTTCAAGAATTACCATTGAAGGAAGGCTCTTTAAAAATTAGTGGAAAGATAGCTTATGTTAGTCAACAGCCATGGATTTTTGCTTCGTCGATTAGACAAAACATACTCTTTGGACGTAGTATGGATAAATCTCGTTACGAGCAAACTATTCAGGTCTGCCAATTAAATGAAGATATTGCTTCGTTTCTTCACGGTGATAGAACAGTCGTTGGTGAAAAAGGAATAAGTTTGAGCGGTGGTCAACGTGCTCGTATCAATCTTGCTAGAGCAGTCTATGCTGATGCGGACGTTTATTTATTGGACGATCCACTTTCGGCGGTAGACGCTCGAGTAGGCAGACGTATTGTCGAGGATTGCATATGCGGATATCTAAAAAATAAAACTAGAATTTTAGTGACTCATCAGTTGCAATTTTTAAGGTGTGCCGATCAAGTGATCGTGATGCATAACGGGTCGGTTCAGATTAAAGGTGATTTTAATACTCTCGAAGCTTCTGGCATGGACCTTAACAAGTTTGTCATTGAGGAAAGGGAAACGAAACTGGAAAAGAATGAAGAATTTATATATGAAGGGAAGATCGATGATTTTGAAGGCACGGCGAATAAACATATGAACGAAACATCGGTACCCGTTGTGGCAGAAATGAGAACGATTGGTCATATTTCTGCTAAGGTTTACGTCTCCTATTTTAAAGCAAGTAGAAGTGTTTTGTTGTTGCTATTGATGGTTATACTCTTTGTTTCCTATCAAATGGCAGCCAGTGGTGGCGATTATTTTGTCGCTTATTGGGTCAACATCGAAGAAACTTCCTGGATCATTTCAGAAAATGATACGCTTCTGTTCAAATGGAAAGGACCGCTTAATCGCATGGAAGTAATTTACATTTATAGTGGGCTTACTGCGTTAACAGCTGCATCAGCCTTTCTACAAATGTTTTCTTTTTATGAAGTCTGTATGCGGTCTTCCAGAAACTTACATGCTAGCATGTTTCGTAGCATTGTACGCACAAGCATGTATTTTTTCAATAACAATCCGCTTGGTCGTATCTTGAACAGGTGAATTTATTAAATATTCTTTTTCGACATCAATACATTTGTCTTTTTTTAGATTCTCCAAGGATACCGGTGCCCTTGACACAAGAATGCCTATTTGTATGTTCGATATTATAATTATTGGTCTTGGATTAACAGCAGTAATAACGATAGTAGGAAGCGTAAATCCTTGGCTGCTGATACCTGTCGTGTTTATTACCATAATTATATATTTTTTACGAAATTTTTATATGGCAACCAGTCGTAGCGTTAAACGATTGGAAGGAATAAGTGAGTAGATTTTATAAAATGCTAATGTTTAAATTTTCTCATTAACCAGTTATTTATCATGTTTTTGCGAAAGCTCGATCACCAGTATTTGATCACGTAAGCGCAACGCTTCAAGGTCTAGTGACAATCAGAGCATTAAATTCTGAGGAAATTCTTATCAGCGAGTTCGACAATCATCAAGATCTTCATTCTTCTGCTTGGTTCATCTTCATCTCGGCTTCACGAGCTTTTGGCATTTATATCGAATTAGTTTCTTTGGTTTACAACGCGATTATAATCGCATTTTTCCTTTTTCTGAAGGATACCGTAGTCAGTGATGTTGGATTGGTGATTACACAAATTACTACACTCATCGACATTTTACAATGGGGTGTGAGACAATCGGTTGAGGTGGAAAATTTAATGACTTCGACTGAGAGAATTCTCGAGTATAGTCATTTAGAGGAAGAACCTATGTTGGATAATAATCCAAAATGTAAACCATCGAAGGATTGGCCTAAGTGTGGCCTCGTGGAATTTAAAAATGTGAAATTAAAGTACGGACCGATAGAACCATATGTTTTGAAGGATATAACGTTCACGATAAGTCCAAGAGAGAAGATTGGTATTGTTGGTCGTACTGGTTCCGGGAAATCCTCTTTAATCAATGCCCTTTTTCGATTATTTAATGTAGAAGGGGAAATCTGTATTGACGGTATTCCTACCAGTTCAATAAGTTTGCATGATTTTCGTTCAAAGATCAGTATTATTCCTCAAGAACCAATTCTCTTTAGTGGTAGTCTTCGACGTAACTTGGATCCATTCGAAGAGTATTCTGATCATGCACTCTGGCAAGCATTACAGGAAGTCGAGTTAAGAGAAATAATCGAAGAAATGGCTGCTGGATTGAATTCTAGAGTATTCGAGGGAGGAATGAATTTCAGCGTCGGACAACGTCAATTATTGTGTTTGGCTCGTGCTATCATTAGGAATAACAGAATTATTGTTCTGGATGAAGCAACGGCAAATGTTGATCTTCGTACGGATTTGCTAATTCAGCAGACTGTTAGAAATAAATTTAAAGATTGCTCAGTTCTTACGATAGCACATAGATTAAATACGATTATGGATAGTGATAAGATACTCGTGATGGATGCTGGCCATTTGGTGGTAAGCATTGAAATAACGTTAATATGAAATTTAACCCTCGTTTTGTTACTTTTTCTTTTAAATATTTTTTGTTTAGGAATTTGACCATCCTTACGTTTTGTTACAAAATAATAGTTACTTTTATCATATGGTGCAACAAACTGGTTCTACAATGGCAACAACACTCATGGAGATCGCAAAAAAAGTAAGAATGGTCTTTATTTCATTTGAAAAATGTTCCTATACCTTATCTAATTTTTGTATTTTTTCTAGAATTATTCTGTGAATGATAATCGGTCGTCACAATGACAATAAAAATAAGTAGGAATAATTTTGTAAATTTTATTTTTCGTATTCTATTATTTTATAATAAATTACTTTCATATTTTTTATATATAATTTGCTATATTCGCGAAGAAACGTCAATAGAATTTTATTAAAACTATTAACAATGATATGCAACTTGACTTCTCGATAATGTTTTTTTCCAATCGGGCTTCCACCGAAGATAATAGCTTGTAATAATTTGTAAACAAATCTTACATGTCTGAAAATATCCTATTTACTTTGAGCATTCTCTGAACATTTCTAACATTCGGAACAATATGTTATACATATATATGTACATATGCATAAGATGTTTTGTGTCTCATATTTCTTGCCACGTATATTTAATATTAGAAAAAGTCAATATTACTTAGAAGATAAATAAAATATACTACTCATCCTTTTTGTAGTGTCATGGAGATACTTTGTATAATATATTCAACCTGTTTATTTTTTTGTGTTACAATATTATAAAATAATAACTTCTTTTACATACATTTTTTTTATATAAATATTGAATTTTATATCTGAATGTAGGCATTACTCCGCACTTTTGTAATATTATAATGGACTGTGAACAACTATATTTCCTAAGATAGGATATCCCAAACTTTTATGGGCTGAGATCTATTTTCGAGAATGGTTATTTTTATCTTATCTTTAAATTAACATTTCTAATAAACGTGTAAACCACTTCGGATTTTAATATTTAAAGCGATTCTCATTTTGGAAATCTCTGACCTAAGGTATGGTAAAATTTTGCTATTAAGGATGTATGTAACTTTCAAACAGTAAAGAGAAACACCTATTTTTCTTTAACAAATCTGTATTATTTATATAATTAAACTTTTTTTTTAATAAAACACTTTGAATGTTAAAATGTAAATTTTAGTATTTTTGAAATTATATAATAGATTCTTGAAATTTTTTTTCTATATAAATGGCAGACTTACGTTACTATTTTTCAAGAAAAATTGTACCTTTTTCGTTAAAAAAAAAGTAAAAAAAAAAAAAAAACGTTCCACAGGAACACTAATTTAATATGCAGATAATGTTCTCAAAATTTCAAATGAATCGATATAGTGATTTTTGAAATAATTTGGTTACTGAAGTTTTACAAGTTATTGTTTCAACAAAAATACGTTTGAAGTTTGGTGTTGCATTTATAAGTAATTATTTTTTTTATAATTACAATGAAACCGATTCCAGAGCCATATAATAAACGATTAGTTGTTGAAACAAGATTTAATTGATTTTTATGTTCTTCTTTATTAAATCAGCCAGCCTCTTTCGTAGCGTTCGATTTTTTCGTTCGGCTTATGTGACGATTTTTACCTATGCGATGACTTTTGAGTCATTATTTTCTCGGTAATTTGTTAATATTTTAAAAAGTTTATGTCAATGTTTTAGTTTATACGATAATTTGTTTAATAATTGCTATTTTTATCAACTTTCATATTACATATAATATTTATTTGTTACATACACCTATTATGAATTTTCATTATTTGAAAAAAAACACGTTCATTGAAGAGATCTTGTATGTCATTTGCGAAAAAATATAAACAGATATTTATTAAAACTTAATAATTATATGTATAATTTAGCCTATCAGTAATTTATTTAGTTCACATTATTCATGTGACAAGTCTTCTTCAATTGAGCTCCTGTCAAAGACAATCATTTGTTATAATTTGTAAACAAATCCTGGGTGCCTGGAAACAGCTTATTTCATCTGAACATAATCAGAACATTCTTAGCCTTACTCACAAAACATTTACCTCTTTGAAATTGTCGTCCTAACAAGCGAGCTTCTTTCTATTTTTTCTCATTCCAAATATCAGGATAACCTTACAACATTAGGATATCTCAGCGACAACATTGTCAAATTTCTTATATTGTTTCGTTTCCCAACTAAACGTCTCTCAAAAACAAAAGCTAGAATATATTGGCCTCTTCTTGATAATGGTTTTCTTCCTTTTCCAATCTTTTCTTCTATTCATCACCTTAAGTACCTTTGGTGTCAAGAGACGATGGATGTTATATACAATATATATTATTGTATATATTTAATTGTATAAGAGAGTTTATATTCATTATTATTATTTTTAGATCTCCATGGATTGTTTTTAATATTGTAGAATTAAAATAAAGCTTTTAAGTCATTACCTCGTTAATTTTGTTTTTTTTTAGATATCCACTTAATAAGTTCAACAATGCATTACCTTTTTCTATGTTTTAACTAAGTATTGCTTAATGCAGAAATTCGATTTATCGTATGTTCTTCTCTATGTATCTTTCAAATTTTGTCAATATCTTTTTTAACTATTCTGGATCCTTTGAAAACAGTATTAATATACATCAGAGACTAAAATCTTTTTTTCCCATGATCAGGCTTCTTACAAATCTTTACCTCAATTTCTTCTAGATCACAGATATATATGGCGCACAGCATTGGGCTCAACGGTACTTTCTTTTTAACCTTGTTATTCGCCAAAACTGTTACATATGTCGCCCTCTCGCTAAAATAAGGTTGCACATCTTTTCATTTTTCTGTATATTTCTTTTTTTCTTTATTTTTTATGGTTTATTTCTATTAATTGTATCGAGTGTGACTTTAAGAGAAAGGAGAATACTTTCCCTCTTTTCTTTTTTAACTTTTTCTGACAATATAGTTCAGGATGTAGACATGATTTATAGCGCTTCTCCCTACTCTGAATATAATTTGGGTTTCTAAAAAGATTTCCAATCGTTTATTTCCTTGCGTAGTCAATCGTTCAGGATCGTTGCGTAGAGTTTACACATTCTAAACAAAAAGTTTCTCTGTTATCTTTCTTATATATAGGGACTATTATTCTTAACCTCCAATGTGAGGGGAGATTCCTGCTCTTTTACATCTTCTTGATTATTTCCGTTAATCTGTACGTTGCTCCATAGTATACTCTCCCTAGTACATTCTAGCTTCATTCTTAATTCTACTCAAATTTGTGTTTCGATCTCTTTTTCGCTCAGATTTTCGGTTTCTCCTGATACTGGGACTGCCTGTTTCGACTGGGAAAAAGTTTTTGGTTTCCTCTTTAACTCTTATAGGAAATTAATAAAATGAGCTCGTTTCTTGTTTGTTTTTCTTGTTGCTCATTCCTCTTTCTTTCCTTCTTTCTTTAATAATATATTTTCATGCTTTGACTTCTGTTCTTATTTTCTTCAATTTCTTTATTTCTGCCGCCTTTTTCCCTCCTTTCTATTATAAAATTGCTGATATTCTTTCTTCGCTATCTTATGTCATTTTTTTTTTTAGAATAATCTTTTCTTAAACAGATAGAATAATTCCTTACGTATTTTTTCTTCTATCTGCATTCATTGATCCATCGTGAGATGTTTGTATGGACCAATTTTTTTTTGTTTCTCTCCTTTGAGTTTTTTTTTGTGCAGCGTGGTCTAGTCTTCTTCTCAAGTCTTTCCAGTTCTCTTCTTTTCATAGAATTTCCCATTTCGTGTGGATTTCCAGTGCTTTCTTGATGTTGGCCACCCCTTCCTCCATCTATGTCTATCAATTCGTTATTTCGTTTGTTGGATTAGCTGCGTTAATGATAATCACTGGTAGTAGATATCTGCTTTTACCTTGCGTTTATGTAGAAATCCTAGATTGCGTTTATGGTCGCAGTCTAGTAAATACGTAGTTACAAAGTTGCCTCTTCTTCCAATGTATGCCATGTTCCTGTTTTCATCTCCCGACAAGTTTGCTTTTCGAAGATGCCCTTTTTTCATGCTCTTCATCTTTCCTTCTGCATTCAACAATTTGTTTTCCGTGTTTCTTCTCTGATCTTTTTGCTGATTTGAAATAAAATATTCTGGAAATATTCAGGATACTTACAGAATTGTTCTATAGTTATCCGCAGCAGGCTTCAACCTATGCTTCTTTCTGCGAATCCATTTGTCGCCAGATGTTGAGACGCCAGATCATTGATTGAGAATATGTATGAAATTCACTCTGGAGAATACATTATCTGAGATAATGAATGTTAGTAACTATGTGTTGCAAAAATATATTCCAACTGTGTAATTGTCATGGAATTAGTTGGTATATTTTTCATGATTTTTATTTCAATTTACTTTGATTTTGTGTCTATCATATCAGGAAGTAACAATCTTTAAACAATCTTTTAATTGATCTGAACCCTTTCCAATTACTTATGGGCAGGTTCTACAGATGAATAGGAGCTTTAAGAGGATTTGATTTTCTTAGTGTACAGCTTTTACATCATTCAATGATCAATCATTCAATGCCCTGATCAATGATGAGCCAATATATAATACATAATGGTGAGCAAGCTGTTCAATCTGAATAATTCCTAAATATATTTTATGCAATTTTTTAGTATTCTGTATCTTAAACATGCTTAGAGATTACAATCTTATCTTTCTAAAAAAGTATGCCGTTAATCAATGTATATTCTGAATCTTCAGATGGGTTACTAGGAGTTCGAACAATTTTGTCGAAATCTGGATCTTTTTTAGTTTTCATTTTGATCTTACGAATAATGATAAGTAGCATTTCTCGATTAAACTGGATATAAGTTTGTTCAAAGCGAAGCATAGATGATTAGCCTCTCAATTTCTTCTGTACCACAGCAGCTATATCCACTTGTAATGATGAGAGATAAACTGCATTCTTAAATCGAACAATATAAGAATGCAGTTGCTCCAAAGTTTAGCCTTCGACTTTAGAAAAACTATTTCACATGTTGCTGTTCAGCATCATCATTACTTTTTTTTGTAACAAATATCAAAGACGATAAAAGGTCTTTGAAGAATGTTTTTTTACTTATTGAGATAAAGATTGAATTTCATACAATTACAGGAAAGCTTGTAAGTTTTTAATGTATTCTTTTATCATTGAACCATGTATGATTATGTCATTAAAATATTGTTCTGTTATTGGGAGTTTCTTGAAAATATGAAAGTGAAACGAATTGAATTTGGGTAGATGTGTCTTGATTTTAAAATTGATACAATAAGTGCTACGATATATGGAGATCGTTTAGATAATGTTACTTTTATCATGTAGGTAAGCCTTGAAAAAGTTAAGTTTATACGAGTTATAAAGATTGTTAAGGACATTATTAATACGATAGATTGGATAATTTGCCTGGAAAAATCATTCATTTACACTAAACTTATATTTGATGTATAATCGAATACTCTCATCTGCTTTTGGGAGCACTATTAGAAGTGAACTTCAATTACTGATGAGAACTGGAGATATGATATTTTTTGCTTCATTAGAGTTCAATTCCTTATCCACATAACCCTGGAGTGCATATACAGACCTCGTTCTCTTGTGAAGATAGTTTGAAGCGCGATTTTTAAATTTATATTGAATTTTTCCTAAAATATAGGCGAAAATTTGTTTAAAATATCTTCAAATGAATTTATAGAATGAAGTGGAGATGGTAAAGATCAATTTTTTATTTTTATTATATATCGATCTATTGCAGCTTAATATCAGTCTCTTATCTATTGATTTGCTAAGTAGTGCATGTCTGAGTGGAAAAATGTGAAATTTGCTCTCTTTGATATACGACATTTGCAGGCACTTTTTCCTTAAGCTGAATAATATTGCCAATATAGGATTTTTGAATGCGATTTTTGAAAGCGACATTTGAATTTTCTAAAAGCACATTTAAATCTAAATTATTCAAATTGTTTTTGGCCAGCAAAAAAAATCTTGTTACAAAATCCACTATAAAACCCTATGATTTGCCATGGAGTGAGAATAAAATGAAATATTTCTCATATTTGGACGCCATCTTAAATAAGTAGATAATCTCGTAATGTTGCAGTATTGCCTTTATTTTGGTGAAATCATATGAGAAATAGAAAGCTGACTTATAGAATAGTCAGAAATAGCTTGCAATGAAGTAAATCTGGAATCATCCAATCTGTTGCATAAAGCATTTACACGATAGTTGCTAATTTTTTAATTTCCTTCCTGCATCGAATACAAAGATTTTCGATTTCAAATACCATTTAAATGTTCATCAACAACGGTGGTAATGCGATTTCTGGCAATCTGGATTGGATGAGTACAAAATTGAACGAGAACTGAGACGATTTCTTGAATAAATGAACCCTATGCTATTGTTCAGTTATGTAAATTTTTTGTCTAAATAATGTTAAATATAAAAAATTGAGGCTGGATAAAAAAAATAAGAATTTTAGGCAGAAATTGTACTTTTGCTTAAAATATAAAATTAGGTTACTATTTAGAAGAATAAATTTGATTTTGAAATGGCTTTAAAAATTGGAAAAAATTGAAAGATTAGAAAGAAATAATGCTATTATATTTGTCCCCAAAACCAAACAATTTTTTTTTCAAACTTTCTTTTAAAAATGGATTGTTTTCGAGATATTTAGGTATTTCGATTAACAAATCTCACTCTGAACATTAGCTCGATAGGTATTTTAATGTTATATTTGAAATTTCATCACAATTGAAGTTTTGGTATTTGGGAATCGATTTTTTATTACTAAGATTTTTGAATGTAATCAAAAATGAAAGAATTTAGTGGGACTTTAAAATTGTCAAACATGTTTGAAAGATTAAAGTTCTGTTGAGATAGAGTGAAATCTGTTGTTATTTCTATCTAATGTCATTTCATTAATTAGGATGTCTATTTTATGTTTAATTGTTAATCGTTTGTTGTCCAGATAATCAATTCTTTATCTAATGTACTATTTCGAGATATGTATTCATTACGTTTAGCTTATCATTAATATTGTTTAAGACTATATTTTTGTTCTCACTTGTTTTATAATAGTTTAAATTAAGATTTGTATTTTATCTAATATATATATGATATTTTAATGTTGTTTAGATTATTATTATTATTATTTCTGGATAAACTTTCCAATATCACTTATATTTAGAAGCTTTCTGGTTTGTTAATTAAATATTGTTTCTTTTTTTTTTTTTTTTTTATGATTATGATTCTTCAAAAGCTTTCTCTAGTCCTACAGCCTTAAATATATTTTTAATGTGTAGATGAGTTTTCCAACTAATAAAGTTCGTTTATTTGAGCGATAAATCAACTTATTTCTTCTTTTAGTTTTTGTTATTTGTGGGGAAATGTGTCTTTGAAATTGAAATTGTATTATATTTAAGGTACAGAATGGTCTATCGTGTTTTTTATATTATTATTTAATTTTTGAACATATATTTTTCAATTTCATTTTTGTACAGATTGCAGTCATTAGCCATATTAATATTACCCTGCATTGTTAAATGTAATTGGTTTGCTTTTGAAAATTATCTTATCATATATCTTATTGTGGAAGTTTGTTGTCAAATTCAAGATAATTTATTTTTTTTAACAAGATTTTTATTAATAGAGTTTTATGATCATGGTAATAATCTAAAATATATAATAGTTTGTTAGCGAGTGTTTTATGAAACTTTAATCTATTATTTGGTTTATCGAAGTACAAACCTCTGCTTGGAAAATATGAATTATAGGATTCTATAGATTGATTTTGTAATGAATTTGATTTTTCATGTATCAATTGTTTACGGGTCCACCTTTTTTGTTGTTGTTAAAATTATTCCAACTACTATGTTTTCTTATCAATAAGTAAAAGTTATTATATTCATTTAATTCTAGAAATTTAAAACAGTTCTCAAAGATTTAAATAAATTCCTTTTTATGGCTGTTTGTTCCATAGAAGGCAATGAGATAGAGTTTTCTATAGTTGTTTATTTTTATCTCAATTATATACAGAATATATGCATAGAGTAATTTCAGATGAGATAATCTATGATTTAGATTATTATATAAAAAAAAGATATAGAACTTTTCAGTATTCAGCATTATTTGCTTCCTTAGGACTTTCTTCAGACTCTTGGACTACAATTATTTGAAAAATTATCCTGTTATATGAAAAAATTATCCGAAAATGTATCTTCCATAATTTGTTTAAGTTTAGACTTGTCTGAATTTTTAACATGTTTTATTATTTTTGTCGGTTGAAATGTCTACTACATTTTTTAATTCGTTTTTTAATTTGTTTTTTAAATCAGCATGGAAGCAACCGAATTTAGTCGAATTTAGCCGGTCCTATCCGAAAATTTTTTAGATTGGATATATCCAAAAATGTATATAACCATCCGTAAACACATGAACTTAGCCGGATTTACCCGAACATTTCCGAAATTATTGAATTAGCTTATAAGCTCCCGAATTTTGGTCGAATTGAGTCGGACTTGTCTGTAATTTTCAAATTAGATCATGTAAACGTAAAATTGCATAGAACCATTCGGAGACAATCGAACTTAGCCGAATTTATCCGGACTTGCCCTAAGTTAATAAAATAGTCAGGAAGCTATCGAATTTTGGTCGCATTAAAGCAAACCTGCCGAAATTTTTAAATTAAATTGTGTAAACGCGCAAATTCATAGAACCACCTGGAAACACCCGAGCTTAGCTAAATTTACCCGATATTTGTTCGGATTTAATAAATTTGTCTGGAAGTTACTGAATTTTAGTCAAATTAAGTTGGACCTGTCCAAATCTTTTAAAAGAGATCGCGTAAATATGAAAATGCGTAGAACCACCCGGAAACAACCGAACTTAGCCGAACTTCTCCAGAATTAATAAATTTGTCTGGAAGCATCCCAGTTTTGTCCTAATTGAGTCAGACCTATTCGAAATTTCAGTCAGCACGTAACTTGCTGCAAAATTGTATTTTAAATTTAATTACTTTTTATTATATTAAATTCATTGTATCAGTAATAGCTATCATATCTGATTTCCTATAAATGATAGATTTTGTGGCTAACCATAATTAGACTTGAAAAATTCTTAATTAACACTTCAGTTTTCATATCTTAGGTCTATAATGTTATAGTAAAATAAATTATGTTAAAAATAACATTTGATATACTACCTAACTATAGTTTGATGTAACATGGACGTTATAAAGTTATGTTATGTGAAAATAGTATTAAAATCAATATAAAAGTGCAATAAAAAAGAGAACTATTATATGAACCTTTATATAAGATACTGACTTTCATACAAGGTTTGTGACTTCAATATTACATGCCATTATATTAGAGAGTTAAGATAGGAGCTGAAAGTAGATAGATTTAGTTATGTAACAATCTATATATCATTTAAGTTATTTATTAATTTTATTACTTATTCGTTCAAAGATAAACAACAAATACATGTACTAAATTAAAAAAATTGTGCACTCTTACTTGGCCATACTCTTTGCTTTTTTCCGTTCCTTTCCCCTTTCTGTACTTGCCTATATTCTATGGAATCGCATTTCTTGTTGTATCCGCATCAATGTTCGGTTTTTGATACTTTCTTCTTCTTTGTGGATTCTGATTCTTCGAATTACTGATTTATTCATAATTTTAGCATTGTGAAATATCATCCTTTATCCTTGTGTTACAGATTAATCTTCTTATCACATGCTGATTCTTGTGTCCTTGAGAATTTCTTAAAATCGGATATTCGATGTTCCTTTTTGTTTCTAAAAATGGAATCATTGATTGATATGAACTACTTAATTTAAAATTGGGCATTCAGAGATGGCTAAAGCCACATTCTTCCTGAGATGAGGATTTCGAATAGTTTCGACAAGCCTTTTTATCCTTATGGTCTGTTCAGGATAAACTTCTAGAATCAAAGTCCTTATGTTGTTGGTGATCTTCTGTAAAGTCTTCCTTGTTTTTCATAGTGCTCCAATTTATAACAATTAACTTCCTTCATAGATACATCATAAAATGATAATTCCAAACGTGGTATTGAAGTATAATGATCTAATCGTTTAGATTGGTTGATAGATGTAAGAATCGGTAGTATCTTCTTTTAAACTGTGTTTTTTCATAACTTCAACATGAGTTACGATTCACAAATTCATGAATATTGAAAATTTTCTTTCTGTCGCAGCTTTTCCTTTTAGATCTTTTTTCTATTATTTCTTTGTCATGAAAGTCAAATTTTTTCTATCCTTTTGGGAAATTTTTCCTCTGTCAATAAGTTTGATGATTAATATAGCATTTTGAAACAGTCTTTTAATGTTAAATTTTTAAAAAATAGCATTACATAGAAGTTTTCATTGTTTTCAAGCAATATTTGTTGAAATAAGCATTTTTCGTATAACCTTCTTATTTTCTTAAAACACATCCTGATCTGTAAATAGGAACAATGAAGTTACATTTGCTGGGGAATTCATAAGAAGAAACATTTCATTTGTTAATCTATTATTCAGTTTCATTACGCGATGCAATTGAAGATTATCCAATACCAGCAATATCTTTCATTTTTTCTCGTTTTTTTCTGATGCTTTTTTATATCAGGAATAATGTTAGAAAAATTCTCTTCTATTCACTTTAGTGTGCGACTTCAAATTTACATAATATTATGGAGGGTTAACCTCCTCATCGTCGGTAATCTGATTAAATCTTTCGTTTCAATATATGTATAAAATTAATAAGGCTATATATCGTATTGTTATACACGTACTTTTACAAACATATATGGAGATATAATACATAGTTTCATGATGAAATGCCGTATTATTTTACATTTGTTTTTTTTTTTTTTTTATTTAACCTCTTGTGTTGGTAATTAATTCACAAATATGCATGGTCAAATCGTTTACAATAATCTAATGCTAACCGTGGAGGTTCACCAGTGTCTCTCGTCAAGAATTCTTTCTTTATATATTTTAGGTATAAAGTAATTCTGTTTATAAACAGATGATATATGGACACATATAATAATTTTAATATTTATTAGTAATTTTGTGCCGAAAGATACATTTAAAAATAATATAGAATGTATAATATAACAAGATATTGCTTATACTCCCAAATAATTTTTCTTCATTTTTTGTGTTTTTATTTTTTACTTTTTTTTTAACTTTATTTCTTTATTTCTGGTCAAATAATTTTTCGTACTTCGTCACTTTTTTCTTTCTTCTATTTATTTCTAAATCGTGTGCGTTTGAGAAATCAATCTAATCAATGGTTAAACTTCATAATTACGTTCAAAGAAAAATATAAATGATAAGAGTTATTTCGATAAGAAAAAAAGAAGAAAGAATGGAGCATTTCCTGTAAAGTTTCCAAAAATGAATCTCTGTTTTTTCTCTGTCTCTCTTTCTTGCGTTAATCAACAATTTCGGAATATTTATAATGCATCTTGCATTTTTTACACACCGATTTTGAACTCTTACTAGAGAAACGATATGACACACTTGTCATGACTATGTATATTCGTACAAGATACGAATGCAAACTTTATACACTCCAACGCTGATCGAGTTCTTTTACTTCTTTTTTGTTTCAAATATCGTTTATTACCACGTATAACTACAAAGGAGTTATTACATTTTTTAGGTATAGAATGATTCTTACAGCTAAATGTTTGAGGAATCCTGACTCTTTGTAAGAGTTTATTATTAAATTCTCATTCTTCTATCTCCCTCAGTCCATTGATTTAAGGTCTAGTCATCCAGCGGATACCTTACCCTAATCTTCTTTTATTTGGTAGTTTCTGAAAACAATTGTGTATAATGAGGTTTGGATGTTTTTTTTTTATCTTTCCCAGTTACGTTTCCAATACTTAACAATCTCAGAGTTGACTGAGAATTGGCTTGAGTGCGGTTTCCATGTCATCGATATTGGTTTACCAAGGGACGTTTAGTATTTTTTTCATAACGTTGGTATGTAACTCTCTTATTTTGACTTGGTTGGATTTTGCGATTGTGCTTCGTAATGTTATGCCGT